>NC_133532.1:76153981-76457117 GCF_048544455.1 Silene latifolia | reverse complement strand
AATCTCACATGCAAAAGAAAAACCTCTCTCTTGTTCATATTTTTGTTTCTATCAAAACTTGAGAAATTTTGATTCAAATTGTTCAATGAGATTACTAATATTATTAGTGTAATATATGAGTTTTAGTAATCAATTTTAAGGTAGACTACTAAATTAGTATCTAGCAAATATCATTTAGTAGTGATAAGGATTAAATCTTGGGTGCAATCTAAGGAGGATCTCTACTTTGGGAATTTGGAGGATCATCCAACACATTAAGCTCAAGAACAAGTGAAAGAAGGTGACCTTACTTGTGCCCCATATTTCGAACCATCATACAATGTAAGGAACATTGTTTTTCCTCATAAATCTCTTATTTTGTTATGCATACACTAGATTTAAAGAACAAATAATTAAGAAGTTAATTAGTTCACTATTAGAGGGGTCTAATAATAGGTAAATAAACCTAACAAGTGGTATCAGAGCATAAGGATGTTGCAGGCATAATCGGTTATTGTTTTTTCGAGTTAAAATGTTAACATATAAAACTAAAAATTTGAATTTTATGAAGATAAAGCCCCGAAAATTTTTGCATGTTATATATTCTGGTCCTATAATATTTTTAGGTTATTTTTATGATTTATGGAAATTTATAGCTCATTTTAATGATTTTTAGTGATTTTATTACATTTTTATGAGTAAAATGACTTTTATTCACTAAAATAAGTTAACCTTCACTACTGACCGTGGTATTTTAGTATGACCTCACATGAATATTTTATGTATTGCATGTAAAATATCATATTAATGTGATTAATATTTCATGATTTATGAATTTTTATTGTAAAAATGGCATAAATGGAGATTAAAATGACTAAAAATGGTTAAACTTACTCTATGACCTTGAAAATTTTATATTACCTCACATGCATATTTTACAAGTTTTGTGTAAAATCTCGTATTAATTGGATTAATAGTGCATAATTTATGATTTTTATGAGATAAAAATGGATTAAAAGAGGTAAAATGGTTAAAAATAGGTAAATTATGAATCGGGCCATGAAAATTTAATATGTTGTCACATGCATTATTTACAGAGTGTATGTAAATTTTGAGATGAAATGATCCCATTTAGCATGATTTATGAATTTTTAGTGTAAAAATGGCATAAATAGTGACTATTTTAGCATATATAGCTAAAACGAATTGCATGGCATGAGAAAATTATTTTAGGTTGCATAAATATCCCACTTATCAGATCTAAAGTTTTAAAATTGATTAGATTAAGTTTTGGATACTTTAGATGTTTTATGAGATAAAACCGATAAATTGCAACTATATTTTCTCAAAATTAATTCGAAAATTTTAACCATGATTTTTGACATTATGAGAGTCATGGAATTATTCCAGAATGTTCAAAAATTTAAAATTCAAAATTTGAAACTATTGTAATTTAATTTGGATTTATTTCATAAATGTTATGATTTTAAGGTAAAAAATGAGTATAAAATTAAATCAAGTTGAATTATTGTCAAAAATTGAGTGATGACTAATGTTTGAGTCCTAAGAGTGTTAGAATAATTAACTTGAGCTTAAATTGATTTTAAGCATTGATTTGTGATTTTAAGAAGTTATTATCACGCATTTCCATAAAACCGGGTTATATATACGATATAAGTTAAATAGGGCGATTTGGCACATAATTTGGCATGATATATACATATTATAATGCTTCATATTTCAATTGTTGAATGTCCTTTATTTATATAATTTTGAATTATGTAATTTTATCTTAGTATGGCCTTAGTTTTAATCGGTATTACCCGTAATGAAAGGGAATATTGATTCGGTTGTAATTTAATGTGATCTCGTATCACTTTTATTTTTAATAGTTTTTCATATTACAAATATATAACAGGAATAGTTTTGTATTTTTATTATTATTTGTAATTATGGAGCTTCTTCAAGACGGTGCCATTCGGAAAGGCGTTCCGACAAAGACGGTGTTCTTGGAAGGCGTGCCACTTGAAGATTCAAGGGACCAAAGGATTTGGTTTCCGAATATATAATAGATTATTTGATTTTCTATTTAGGAAGGTCATACAAGGAATTTTATTATTGCTTTGCATTTCTTTTAATATGTTGCATGCATTGTCAAATTGCCATAACAACACATGTATATCATATCGAGTCATCGACCGTGTCAATTATAATTATCGTAGTTCACCGCTTTAGTTCACTTAAAACGTGATAGATAATAAATTGACATGACCTCTCGCTTATAATAATTGAGAATTAGTCTTACCAAATAGTAGAAACCATGAGTCCCAATTTCATAAGAAAGGAGGCTCAGCTCACCGGGGTGCTAAACTTGTTACGTTAGGTAAGTGGGTAATAAAATGTTATTACATCGAAATTTGGATTGAGCTCAACGGAAGTATTCGTGACCGTATTCGCATGTGTTCCGGGCTAAATATAAATATTAAAGTAATTTTTTATCGACCAAGAGTTCTAAAAGTAGAATCGATTAAGAGGTTAATCCACCGAGTTATATTAATAAGGGATGACTCGGCTCACCGTACCCGTATAAATATGAATTTGGATCTCGGAATCATTTATAATAGTTGGGTAGAGGTCACTATATAAATGCAATACTTGTTTACAAGTATTATTAAAACGATAGATGTTAATTATTTCCTTCATTTCCGTTTTTGTAGTTAATTATACGCAATGAATTCATCTAATACTCCTACACCAATCACCATTGATTCATGGCTCCAATCATTCGATGAAAAGTGCTCCGAGTATGACAATGATACGATTCGAGAATTACGCATTGGCATTGGTCAGGATGGAAATTTTTGCTTCTTTACCACTTCCACACCTCCCACTCCAATATTCATGCCCACCACCTTGGTAAGAAAATCTTGTGAAGAAAATCTCGCTAAACCCAAGGCATCCTTGTTTGAAGAAACAAGGAGAAGTATTAAATTCAGTGGGAGTTCTAGCAAGAGTGTCCTTGAAAATGAAAGGAGTATTGGTATTATTAAAGGGAAGGCAAAGATGGGTAAGAAACCCAAACCTGATAATGAATTGAAAATGGATAGTGGGACTACCAAAACCAAGACCAAGAAGGGTGCCCAATCATATGAGGAATGTCATTATTGTAATGTCATGGGCCATTGGAAGCGAAATTGCTCCAAGTATTTGGGAGATATCAAAGTTGGACTTATTACTCCAAGTGGTACTTGGAAATGTGGAAAAGCTAAACAAGAATGATATATATCTCCGACAGGGAAATGGAGCTAGGGTAGCCACCACTTCAAGAGGGACTTATGTACTTGTTTTTGCTAATAGCTTTAAGTTGCATCTACATAATGGTGATTATGTACCCATTTTGTCTAAAATATTATTTCCATTTCTATGTGAGACATGGAAGGATTTATATTTTGCATCAAAGACAGTTATTGTATTTTGTTAAAAATAGACATGGATGTGAGTCATGTAACTTATCTTTATGATATACAAGTTTTAGACACTTCCAACTCAAGCAAGATATCTTCATAATACGATCCAAAAGACTCAAACAAAGTTATCCAAATGATTTGTATATTTGGCCTTTTCGATTAGGTCACAAAAATAAGAAACGCATTGAAAACTAGTGTCGACTAGAATTGTTAGACCATTTCATTTTCAATCATATGGAATATGCGAATCTTGTCTCCTTTGCAATATGATCTGTACTCTCTTTAGTGCTAAAGGGACGTGAGTAAGTAATTTGTTGGGACTAATACATGCCGATTTATGTGTTCTAATGAGCATCACCGCAAAGGGAATTTATGACTACTTCGTCACTTTTACCGATGATTTAAGAAGATATGGGTATATTTACTTAATCAAATACTCCCTCCAATTTTCTTTTATCTTCCCTCTTTCCTTTTTCACACAAGTTTGATTATCTTCCCTCTTTCTTTTTTGGGTAAGTTTCATTCATTTTTTATTAATTTTTCTCTCCTAAAAAATCAACAACTCCCATTACTTTATCTATTCTTTATTCATCATTCATTCTTTATTATTTTCTCTCTTCTATAAATTTCCCAACTTACAATACTTTATTCTACTTTATTCCTTCTTTCTTTCCCTTTCTTAATTTTTGTGCCGAAAAGAAAGGAGAAGATAAAAGAAAATTGGAGGGAGTATAAAGTGAAGCATTTGAGAAATTCGAGAAATTTCTAAATGACGTAGAGAACCAATTGAACAAAGTAATAAAGCATTACGATCCGATCGTAGTGACAAAGATCTAAGTAATGAATTTTATTTATTAAATATGGTTTATGACCTAGTGTCACAACCCATAAGATCAAACTAATATGAGTCGGTTTGAGTTGTTGAACTCAATTTTGGGAATTTTCAATCCAAAACGGACAAGTAATTCTAAGCGGATGGTCAACCAGGAAATACCTGAAATAGAGAGTCTATTTAACAAATGACATGGATCAGACTAGCATATTACATGAATCAAACTGCCATGATAGGGATGGCCTTTTGAAAGCTAATGCATAGTCTTGATAAACTCCTAATACTCCACCTTATATATGTTTGTATCTCACAAAACTATCTCTCAAGAAGATAGATGTATTTCTGAGAGATAGAGTGGAAGTAGATTGGATTGTTACAAACATGTCTTATAATGTTACTTTGTGAAAGTAATGGAAATATAGAGTGGGGGTATAGTTAAACTATAATCTATAAAGATAGATTGGGAGCATAGTTCAGTGGGAGTTTATCGCACATGTCTTATTGGTTAAAATATTGCTTTGTGAAAGTGATAGTATTATGACCTTGTCCCAAATCGACCTTGTTACATACGAGCCATAACATTACAATCCAAAAATTGTTACTCAAGAGTAGATTTACTTTAAAGTAAGGTCTCTTTAAAGGTAAATAGAGGTTTAGAGTACTCAAATGCATAAGATTGACATGAAGATGTTGATTAAGATAAATTATGTTAGGAATTACCGCAATTCAATAAAGAATGACAAATGATAATTAAAATTCACTTTTCTAAAATGGGAATTTAGAGAAGGATGTGTTTGGAACACAAAACTTTAGATAAAGATATAAGAATCCTAACATATTATGTGTAGCTTTCTTAAGTGATCCTAGAACGGTCTTAGGCAAGCATTAAATGATTATACTTTTCGTTCATGTGATAATAGTGAATGGTTTCATTCACATGATTGAAGAATCATGATTATACATGAAGTTAAGTGGGAGTCAGAATCATTTTCCCATGTCTTATATGTTGATAACATATTACTTATTGAGAATAATGTACCAATGCACTCTTCTGGCAAGAGTGATTGGGAGACTAGGAAAAGGTGCAATATATTCTAGATTATCAAATCTATGTGAGAGTATATTGGTATAGAGTTGAGAGTCTTATGAGGAAAAGATCTTTCATATCTGTTGTATATCAACAAGGTTGAATAGGCTGTTCATGTTGATGGAAGTGGAATTACTATGATGGAGTCATAGTCATTCACTGAACCGATTAAGTTGTTGATCATATAAAATCATTTGCTAATGTTTCCACCATTAGAATGATCATGTATGCCAACAGAAGCACACGCCGTGATGAAGTATATGCTAGGAGAATAATAAGTTAATAACAAGTTAATTCATAAGATGGTCTTGTGAAAGACTTAAAGAACAATTGAGGATTTGTTCATATGTCTGGATGATGTACTAAGTTATGTGTTGAAGGGTTGCACAAACTTTAGTTTCCAAACTGAAAAGGATTTGTCAAAATCCTAGGCTAATTTTATTGACTAAGGAGTAAGAAACTAGAGAAGTATTTTAGTTTCGACCTTTGCAAATTCTACAAAAAGAATCTAAGTAAAGTGTGATAAGTTGGTCAAGATAAGGATTAAGAGTGAATCCATCTACAAATGACTTTATTAAAAGTTATGAGATAACAGTGGGAGCATCTTTCAAGTTAAAGAGTCCAAGTCTAGTAAGAAGACTAGACATATACTTAGTAATAAATTCAAGTTATTAGAAATAACATTGAATAGAAGGAAATAGCAATTGATAAAGTTGGAATATATGGATATAGGGTATATCCACTTGCCAAGCTTTTATTGCATTTCGACTAGTGTAAAAGGTACACTAAAGATTTTAAGATATGAAGTAGTAATAGTGTATTGACTATTCATATATGATAATCGCATTTATCGTTTGAGTTTTATTAAACTCACCCGTTATCTTGTTATATCCAAATGGGTTGTAGACACAAATTGAACCCCATTAAAGTGAACTGGATTGACATGGTATTCGCCCCTGGTTACTTATATGAGGTGACGTCTCAAAGTGACTAGAGTGTGATGTGATTGATGGCAAGTTCAAGTGCCATAGAGTCATATGGGATGACTAGTCGATCACATAGGCAGAATGTATGGGACACTCTGTCGGGAAGTGACCGCTTATAGAGTTCTGCTAATTTATAAAGCCTGGTCGTGGCAAGAGCTGCTATAGTATTCTTGTGAGTCAATTCTTTTGACTAGAGACTATTCGCCCAAGTTGGCACAAATTTCTGATTGGCTTTGATTTATGCTCTACGACTGTCGTAAATGAGGTCAAATGGGTATATTTTGGGTTATGATTGATCGGAGCCATTTGGTGTTCACAATTAAGCATATGTGGTCGTTGGTCAATGGTCGATACAAAACACAATTTATACTTCACAAACAACTCTACAATTAGTAAAGAGGCAAGTAAAGGTCGGATCCCAAGGGATGGGTATTGAAATGAAGATTCTATTGTAACTAGTGGTGTCTAGGGGTGTCACAAATTGGGTTGATGTAGAAGGTTACTAAACTAAAATAGCAATGAAAATAAACTAACAAGGTAAATAAAATAAGGGGTGTAAACAATTGATTAAAAGCACTAGGGTGTCATGGGTTCATAGGGGAATCATGGGATATGATTATACAAACATGTTCTCAAATTATAAGCAAGCAATTATTGTTGTGATGGATTGAGTTGGGTTATATCTTACAATCCTAGGAAAGTTTGGGTCCCGGAGCCGAATCTCTTGGATTGTACAACACCTACAAGTCGACTTAGTCTTCCCTACTTAACACATGCATGGTCTAACAAGACTCGAGTTGGGTTATGTCTTACAAGTCAAGTTGAAAGGATAGAAGATGATAGTAAATGCAAGGATTCATAGGCTTAGCATTTCATCAAATATAACATGTGCATGTATTAAGATCAAAACAAGCAAGCAAATAAGATATGAAAGCATATTAATTTAAGCATGAATCATTCCCCATGTTGGTTTCCCCTAATCACCCATTAAACCCTAGCTAAGAGACTACTCACTCATTATCATATTGATCATGCTAGAAAGGTTGTCAATCATACTAACATAATGAAACATGATGAATAAATGAAAGTAATTAGCAATAATTAAAAATGGATTAAGAGATTATACCTACTAATGATTCCAATAATAAAGCAAGAATAATAGAAGTACTTGAATCCTAGATTGAGAGGTTGTCAATCTCCCAATAATAACCCAAATAATCTTCAATTACCCAAAATAAAGTAAGAACAAGAGAGAGATTAAAGAACTAAAACTTGGATTAAAACTTGATTAATATTTGATTACAATATTGAAGAGAGATTTGATTGATATTAACTACACTAATTATTGATAAGAAGAACATGCTCCTCTAATTAGACTAATGGGGTATTTATAGTGAAAATTAGGGAGGATGCATTAGGGTTAACTAAGGGCTAAACTAGTAATTACACTTTTTAAGTTGAGCAAGGAGCCTCCGGGATTATCCGAGAGAAGGGCTTCTCTTATCGATGCTTGAGGAATGAAAACGTGCTGTGCTACGATCCGTGCGGATGGGAGTCGGGACGGCCGGATCTGGGCTGAAGAATCCGAGCGGATTCTTGGGCAAGACGCTCGGACTGGCGAGGGGGAATCCGAGCGGATTCCTTTGCGGGACGCTCGGATTGGCGAGGACGGACGGATTCTCTACAATCCGTTCGGATTGTAGTTCAGCAACTTTCCTTCTTCTTTTTCTTCCCTTTTCTTCATGAATTCCTTGGGGATTTCCTTGGGGACTCAAGGATCCTTTTCTCAACAATGCTCTTCTACTATGCTATGTACAAAGGCCTTCTAGTCTTGTCTCTCCTTGATGCTTGGTCATTGAATATGATCAATTTAGCCTTGTTTTGCCATGAAAATGCAAGATTCTTACTCCTTTCCTACCAAGGGATCAAAATCTCAAAGAATATGCAAAACAAAGAACTAAAGATAAGAAATGACCCAAATAGGCACTAAAAAGCATGGAAACAATGGTAATTCGGGGGCTAAATATGCGCCAATTATGGTCACATCAAATATCCCCAAACCGAACCTTTGCTCGTCCCGAGTAAAGAGGTGACAAAGACTAGGACCAATACTAACCTAACCTAATAATAATAGCCGATATGAGACAATTAGCGGGTCTCACTCCTCCCCTTCAACTCACAACAAGACAACCATGAGGTAGGATGCCTTCTTGCAAGGCAAGGTGGGTCTTGCCAAAATGGCGACACATCCAAACATTAAGCACAAAAAAACACATAATGGATGCATCTACAAAAAGAATAGCCACTTTCCTCATCTAAGTGGCGGAAATTATCTACAAGGGAAGCAATTCAAGGGTACACAATCCTTCATAGATGCAATTTGTTCAAACTACTAAGCCTAGAAGGATACCAATAAATCACCTCCAAAATGTGTCAAGCTAGGGTACCTTTGTCCTCAATCGTTAAATGCTTTTGTCAAGAGTAGACTCCCTATGGTGTTAGAAACACTGGAGGATCGCGGAATTCCCCCTCTTGCCTAGACAAGAAGAAGGGTCGTCCCCTCTCTACCATGCACAAAAATGGATAAGATGGAAAAGGGATCGATAGTTTTTGAGTTTTCATTTTGGGAGTTTGCTTTCATTTTTGTTTTCCCCCCAAATTTCTTTGGCATTTGACTTTTTGAGAACACTTTCTTTGCCATTCTTTTTGATTTTTGGCATTTCAATACTTGACAACTTTTTGCATTTCTTTTGAACATTTTCAAAGTCACCCCAATTAGTAACGAGGGTGCCTTGTATTTGAAGTTTTAGGAGTCTATTTTTGCTCCTCTTTTCATTTGATGCATTTTTGCAAACTTTCTTTCACTTTTCATTTCATTGAACTCAAATTGATTTCTTTTTGTGCCCATTCCCTTTGATGACAAAAATGTGGTAGAACATGGATGAATGATAGAAGTATGCATGGTTTCAAGGGTCACCTTGGAATAAACGGTAGCCAAGGAGTTATCACACCACAAGGTACTCTTGACTAGGCCTTAAACCATGGGTCAAAGGATACTAGCATGACACATCCTAGGGTGTTTTACAAGTATTCTAACAAGCAAAGTCTTAAGAACAAAAAGCATCTACTAGGGCCTATATACACTTGTCAAGCTTCCCAAATAGACGGTTTCGCAAAATTTTTCTAACATGCAAACTACATGCCATGATGCAACTAGCATTTATACATCCTAATGCATATGATTCTACCAACTAATATGCCAAATAAACTAAATGCAAGTCCTAAGTTCACATTGTTTTACCGCATCAATCAAAATAAAGCCACATAGTCATTAACATAAAGAGGAAAAAGGAGATTGGAAAGATCATACCATGCGGTCTTCAATATCCTCATGTCTCGGATGTGGCGTAGTCAATCAAAGTGAACAAGGATGAACAAATACAATATATACAAGACAATAAATACAAAGGAAATGAACTTGTTTTTGGATTTTCAATTTTTCAAATTTTTATGATTTTTGAAATTTTTCAATTTTTATGGTTTTTGAATAAAAGTTAAGTGTTAGAATTCCCATCCCCACACTAATATGGGCATTGTCCTCAATGGCCAAAATGATGGAAATTATGCAAAGATGATGCATGATTTCTATACTAAATGCAATTCTACACTAAGCTATACTACATGATGCATGGTTTTTGTTATGACGGAGAGGATAATTTAAATTACCTCCCGTTGCGTATGCATTAACTTCCCCAAACCAAGTAAGACACTATTGCTAATGTCAAAGCATGGGGGAGTTCATGCACATGCTATGCTATGCATGAAACTAGATTGTCATTTTGGATTTTACAAAAGTGGGAACAATAAAGAACACCTCAAAGGAACCGGGTGGTGAGTCCTTTGATGTTGCTAGGACTAAACCAACAATGATCAAAATGAAATAAAATACAAACAAACAAGATGCAAAGTTCTTTTCATGAAAAATAAAGATAAAGAGGAGAGATGAGAAAACTTCACTTGAACTAAGGTGGGTGCCTCTTGCCCGCTCCACCTAGTGATGAAGTAATCTCCTAGATATCGGCATCATCTCCTTCAATATCGGTATCCCAAATATCCCTAGAAGCATCACTTAAACTTGGATCCATGAATTCATCTTCTTCACTCTCAAGCTTCACCGTATCACCTCCACAAGAGTCGCCGCTCTCCTCCCCTTTGCGACCGTTTGCCCCTTCATTGGCCTTGTCCGAGTTAGGAAAGAGCAACTCCATTTGAGCCCATGAAGGAAAAGCTCCTTCTTCACTTATCCGTCCCTTTTGAACCATGTCGTGGTATTGAGGGTAAAGAGCATAATAGTTGTCCACCTTGGTTTCATATTGACGGTAGTGCAAGTCTTGCAAGATTCCCGTGACAAAGTCGTCACGGGGGAGGATGAAGGGATTCGGATGGTTGTAAGGTTGGTAGGGAAAGGGGTAGGGAGGCACCTTTATCTTTTCACCTTGGGTTTGTTGTTCTTGTTGTTGCGGTGGGGGAGCTTGTGGGGGTGGAGCTTGCCTTTCTTGACTTTGAATGAGGTAAGAGGGTATTGGGGACAAGCTTCCTCTCCTTGGGGAGACTCGAGGTAGGTCGGCCATCGGAAGGTAGATAGGATCACTTCCTTTCGTCAACCATTTGATCCTTTTATCAACCCCCTCAAGGGTTATCCAATGGTGTTGGACAACAAGGAGGTCTTCATTAATTCTCATTCCTCCCGAGAGTGGAGTGTACTCATTGAACCTAGGATTAAAGTGCTTTGCAAGTCTTGTTATGAGTCCACCATTCACTATATGCTTCTTCCCATCATCATCACCATTTCGGAATTTCGCCCACTTTTCTAGCAAGACTAGAGGTGCATTGAGATGATACCCGTCTCTTCCTTGAATGTTTAGATAGGATTCCATGAACATGAGGTCCATTTGATTCACAATAGCCGGGTCTCGGCGGGCGAAGAGGGTGCCCGAAAGAAATCGGTATGTGAGCCTCAAGATTGGGTTTTGGATGTGAAAAGCAAGACACTCTTTGGTAAGAATGAAGTCCCGACCCGTCATTGCCCTCCACAAAGGTGCGACACTATACTTCTTGGGTCTTGATGTTCGGGTAGGCGAGACATCAAGACCGAACACACTCGCAAATTCCACAAGGGTCATTGTTCTAGAGACATTCTCCAACCTAAACTCTATGCTAATCACTTTGTTTGAAGTTGTAATCTTTAAGCAACTCAAGAATTCGAGCACAAGAGACCGATAGGTGGGTTCAAACATGCGAAAGAGTGTTGAAAGACCAAAAACCTCAAATAAAGCCTCCACTTGGTGAAAGATTCCAAGTTTTCTCAAAGTATCATGACAAAGGAATTTAGTGGGAAGAATATTCTTACTTAAGAGTCGATGGAAGACCAATCGCTGCACATCATCAAGGAATTCCACATTCGAGAAATCGTCGAGCCTTGTGAGGTCTATAATTTCTACATGCTCTCTTCTAATGGTGTTGAGATGTGAGGTAGAGGAACTTCCCACCATCCTAGGTCTTCTTGCACTTCTAAAGGAGGATCTTCTAGGTGCCATCCTTGAGTTCTTTTGATTTGTGAAAGAGTAAGGTTGCTACTTGTTGATTGAGTGTTGAAAACCCTAGAAAATTTGGGGGTTTTTGATTTTGTGGGTGAAGAGAATGATTTGGATATGTATGGGAGTTACAATGGGGTGAGTTTTATAGGGTGAGTGGAAGGAGTAGTGATGTGTCATTATATGGGTGGTGGGGTGTAATTTAATTGAGAAAAGTCGGGTCGAGAAACGGGCAGGAGACGAGCGGATTCGAGCCGAGACGCTGGATTCTCTTCTCACGGACGGGCGGATTACGGCAAGACGCCCGGATTCTGCCACAGAGTATAATCCCAGAATTTTTCTCGACTCAAGACGGGCGTCCCGAGCATAAGGCGCTCGGATTCTTCAGGGTCAGGACGGGCGTCTTCTTGAGAAGACGGGCGGATTCTTCGACAGAGATTTTTCTTTGAAATGCTCAGGGGAAAAGACGAGCGTCTTTCCACTAATCCGCCGGATTCTCTCGACGGGGCGTCTTCTTCCTTAGGACGCTCGGATTCTTCATCAGTCCAGAAACCTTCAATTTCTCAACACAGCTGGACGCGCGGTTTTTCCCTTGGACGTCCGTATTCTGCCAGGACGTCCGGATTCCCAGAGAGACACACGGATTCTTGCTGCGAGTGTTGACTTTTTCTTCTTTCTTTCAATGCATCCCCATACTTAGGAATTTTCTCCTTCCTTCATTCAAAAACTCATTAGTAACCCTCCCTCACTTGCGCTCATGAAAAGAATTTATGCTTATTAAACAAATGCAATTAAATAATAAATACAAGTTAGAGGGTTAGTATATTTACAAATGGTGGTTTAGGGAGGACTCCACCAAACTCTCATTCTTGATGAGATGTCAAGGAGAAGGAGGACCGAGGTAGGTAGCCTCGACCTCTCCAACAAATGCTCCTTCATAGTATGGCTTCAATCTTTGACCATTTACCTTGAACTTGCTTCCATCTTCCGCCTTGAGTTCGAAATCTCCATACTTCCCAACTTCGGTTATCACATAGGGACCCATCCATCTAGAGTTCAATTTTCCCGGAAAGAGTCGGTAGCGGGAATTGAATAGAAGGACTTTGTCTCCCTTGTGCAAGGCCTTTTGTCGAATTCTCTTATCATGAAGCAATTTTGTTCTTTCTTTGTAAATCTTTGCATTCTCATAAGATTGTAGTCGGAATTCCTCCAACTCTTGGATTTGGATCATCCTCTTTTGACCGCTCAATTTGAGATCAAGATTGAGTGCTCGGATTGCCCAATAAGCTTTGTATTCCAATTCGATTGGCAAATGGCATGCTTTTCCATAGACAAGCTTGTAGGGGGAGGCACCAATAGGAGTCTTATAGGCCGTCCTATAAGCCCAAAGAGCATCGTCAAGCTTTGTGCTCCAATCTTTCCGAGTCTTGTTCACAACTTTTTCAAGAATTTGCTTGATCTCTCTATTTGAAATTTCCACTTGACCGCTTGTTTGAGGATGATATCCCAAGCCGGTTCGATGTTGAACACCATATTTGGTCAAAAGGGATGCAAGCTTCTTTTCATGGAAATGTGTTCCTCCATCACTAATGATAGCTCTAGGAACTCCAAATCGTGGAAAAATTATCTTCTTGAAAAGCTTGGTGACCGTTTTCGTATCATCATTTGGGGTGGCAATTGCCTCCACCCACTTTGAAACATAATCTACGGCCACAAGGATGTACTTGTTCCCGTTAGATGTCACAAAGGGTCCTTGGTAGTCAATTCCCCAAACATCGAAAATCTCCACCTCTAGAATGCCCCTTTGCGGCATTTCGTTCCTCCAAGATATATTGCCCGTTCTTTGACAAGCATCGCAATGAATGATGAATTCTCTTGTATCTTGAAACATTGTGGGCCAATAGAAACCCGATTGGAGGATTTTTGCAACGGTTCTTCTTGCTCCATGGTGGCCACCGTAGGGTGATGAATGACATCCTTCCAAGATTCCTTGGATTTCCCATTGAGGGATGCATCTCCGGTAGAGCCCATCACTACACTCCTTGTAGAGGTTTGGATCATCCCAAAAGTACCTCTTCACTTCAAATAGGAATCTCTTCCTTTGGTTGTGGTTCAAGTTTGGAGGGAGCACTTTTCCAACAATATAGTTAGCATAATCGGCAAACCATGGGGTGATGTGCCTTTCAAGTTGAGTTTGAATAGCCATCAAAATATCGTCGGGGAATGAGTCATTGATCGGGGTTTCTCCATTTTCATCATGAAACCGGATCCTTGACAAATGATCCGCCACTACATTCTCGGCTCCTTTCTTGTCTCTTATTTCCAAGTCAAATTCTTGAAGTAGCAAAATCCATCTCAACAACCTTGGTTTTGCCTCCTTCTTTATCAAGAGATGTCGAAGAGCACGGTGATCCGAAAATACAATCACCTTGGATCCAAGTAAGTAGGAACGGAATTTATCCAAAGCATAAACAATGGCAAGAAGCTCCTTTTCGGTCGTGTCATAATTCACTTGAGAAGGGTCGAGGGTTTTGCTTATGTAATAGATGGCATGAAGAGCTCTCCCTACCCGTTGGCCAAGTACCGCTCCAACGGCGTAGTTGCTAGCGTCACACATAATCTCAAAAGGTAACTCCCAATTTGGGGGTTGGATGATTGGTGCCGAGATTAATGCTTCTTTGATTCTATTGAAAGCTTCAACACACTCACAAGAAATTGAATTGGGCATCCTTAAGCAAAAGTTGAGTGAGGGGTTTTGCTATTTTAGAAAAATCTTTTATGAAACGACGGTAAAAACCCGCGTGACCGAGAAAACTTCTCACCCCTCTAACATTCACGGGAGGTGGGATTTTCTCTATCACCTCAACTTTAGCTTTATCGACCTCGATGCCTTTTTCCGAAATCAAATGACCCAAAACAATTCCTTCATTAACCATGAAATGACACTTTTCCCAATTTAAAACAAGACTAACATCTTCACATTTTTGCAATACAAGAGAAAGATTATGCAAGCATGAGTCAAAGTCCTTTCCATAAACACTAAAATCATCCATAAAAACTTCCATTATGGTCTCTAGATAATCGGAGAAGACACTCATCATGCATCTTTGGAAAGTAGCGGGGCATTACATAATCCAAAAGGCATCCTTCTATATGCAAAAGTGCCATAAGGGCATGTGAAGGTGGTCTTATGTTGGTCATCCTGGTGTATAGGGATTTGGAAGAATCCCGAATACCCGTCAAGGTAACAAAAGAATTTGTTAGAGGCTAACCTCTCAAGCATTTGGTCAATGAATGGTAAGGGGAAGTGATCTTTCCTTGTTGCGGAGTTCAATTTACGGTAGTCAATGCACATACGCCAACCGGTGATCATTCTTGTGGGTATTAATTCATTCTTTTCATTTGTCACTACCGTAGTACCTCCTTTCTTAGGTACCACTTGGACGGGGCTAACCCACAAAGAATCCGATATGGGATATATGATTCCCGCATCAAGTAATTTCATGACTTCTTTGACAACTTCTTGCATGTAGGGGTTCAATCTTCTTTGGGGTTGAATGGTAGGTCTATGGTCGTCCTCTAGATGAATCCTATGCATGCAAAAGTTGGGACTAATCCCCTTAAGGTCATCTAGACTATAACCTATAGCCTTTTCATGTTGTTTCAACACATTAAGCAATTTACCCAATTGGTCATCATCAAGTCTATCATTAACAATCACGGGTTTGGTCCTTGATTCATCAAGGTAAGCATATTTCAAATTTGGGGGAAGGGGTTTTAAAGTAGGAGTTTGTACCTCACTTTCCTCCTTTGGAGTGTCATTGAGAATTTGCTCCATCTCCATTAGACATTCCATTCTCATAGCATACTCAACTTCACTTTCATTAACCTCATCATATTCAAATTCAATGATGGGTTCCTCTTGCTCTTGAGTTTGTAGAATATCCTCTAGGATAGATTGCTCATCCTCTATGGGTTGACATGCTTCTACTAGAATATTATGCACCAACTCGGATTGTGCATGGGTGAGTTCTTTGTTAGCTAGAGCGGCCCCAAATAGATCCACCTCCAACTCCCAATACATGCTCTTAGCCTTACTTGCTTCTAAGGCCTCTAATGCTTGCATGGGATCCTTGAAGTAAGGGATACTCAAATGGTCCTCTACAAAAAAATCTATGAAATCCATTCTCGCAAAATATCAAACAACTAGAAAACAATTAGAACAAACCTTGAGGAGTTTTACTTCCCCAAGGTGAAAAAGGACACAACTAAAAACAATAAAAGAAATCTTAAATCAATTAAACACCGTCCCCGGCAACGGCGCCATTTTTGATCGGAGCCATTTGGTGTTCACAATTAAGCATATGTGGTCGTTGGTCAATGGTCGATACAAAACACAATTTATACTTCACAAACAACTCTACAATTAGTAAAGAGGCAAGTAAAGGTCGGATCCCAAGGGACGGGTATTGAAATGAAGATTCTATTGTAACTAGTGGTGTCTAGGGGTGTCACAAATTGGGTTGATGTAGAAGGTTACTAAACTAAAATAGCAATGAAAATAAACTAACAAGGTAAATAAAATAAGGGGTGTAAACAATTGATTAAAAGCACTAGGGTGTCATGGGTTCATAGGGGAATCATGGGATATGATTATACAAACATGTTCTCAAATTATAAGCAAGCAATTATTGTTGTGATGGATTGAGTTGGGTTATATCTTACAATCCTAGGAAAGTTTGGGTCCCGGAGCCGAATCTCTTGGATTGTACAACACCTACAAGTCGACTTAGTCTTCCCTACTTAACACATGCATGGTCTAACAAGACTCGAGTTGGGTTATGTCTTACAAGTCAAGTGGAAAGGATAGAAGATGATAGTAAATGCAAGGATTCATAGGCTTAGCATTTCATCAAATATAACATGTGCATGTATTAAGATCAAAACAAGCAAGCAAATAAGATATGAAAGCATATTAATTTAAGCATGAATCATTCCCCATGTTAGTTTCCCCTAATCACCCATTAAACCCTAGCTAAGAGACTACTCACTCATTATCATATTGATCATGCTAGAAAGGTTGTCAATCATACTAACATAATGAAACATGATGAATAAATGAAAGTAATTAGCAATAATTAAAAAGGGATTAAGAGATTATACCTACTAATGATTCCAATAATAAAGCAAGAATAATAGAAGTACTTGAATCCTAGATTGAGAGGTTGTCAATCTCCCAATAATAACCCAAATAATCTTCAATTACCCAAAATAAAGTAAGAACAAGAGAGAGATTAAAGAACTAAAACTTGGATTAAAACTTGATTAATATTTGATTACAATATTGAAGAGAGATTTGATTGATATTAACTACACTAATTATTGATAAGAAGAACATGCTCCTCTAATTAGACTAATGGGGTATTTATAGTGAAAATTAGGGAGGATGCATTAGGGTTAACTAAGGGCTAAACTAGTAATTACACTTTTAAGTTGAGCAAGGAGCCTCCGGGATTATCCGAGAGAAGGGCTTCTCTTATCGATGCTTGAGGAATGAAAACGTCTTTGTGCTACGATCCGTGCGGATGGGAGTCGGGACGGCGGATCTGGTGAAGAATCCGAGCGGATCCTTGGGCAAGACGCTCGGATCGGCGAGGGGGAATCCGAGCGGATTCCTTTCATGCGGACGCTCGGATTGGCGAGGACGGACGGATTTTCTACAATCCGTTCGGATTGTAGTTCAAAGAACTTTCCTTCTTCTTTTTCTTCCCTTTTCTTCATGAATTCCTTGGGGATTTCCTTGGGGACTCAAGGATCCTTTTCTCAACAATGCTCTTCTACTATGCTATGTACAAAGGCCTTCTAGTCTTGTCTCTCCTTGATGCTTGGTCATTGAATATGATCAATTTAGCCTTGTTTTGCCATGAAAATGCAAGATTCTTACTCCTTTCCTACCAAGGGATCAAAATCTCAAAGAATATGCAAAACAAAGAACTAAAGATAAGAAATGACCCAAATAGGCACTAAAAAGCATGGAAACAATGGTAATTCGGGGGCTAAATATGCGCCAATTATGGTCACATCAATGATGAACTGTGGCTAAATAAAGGGAATAGTGCGATAAGAATTGCCCACCTCTTGTCAGGGTTGTTTGAAATCTCAAGGCCACTCGAGGAGTAGTGAACTGGAAATGCGTGGCCACGCTCGGAAGGTATCTACGGTAGATAGTTTCGGTCAGACAGTTACTCTCCAGATCGAGGAAACCACTCAAGATATGATCAAGTGCAAGTACGACCTGCGAGACACCTTGCATTAAGTAGGAGATTGTAATACGACAAGAGAATTGGTGACGCACACTTGTCTCAGACAAGTGGGAGATTGTTGGAATATGTGTCCTCAACAATAGTGCGATCACATGATTTAATATCACAATTAAATCCCATGTTAAGAATACGTAAGGGATGATTCATTTAATATAGTCAACTGATCAACATTAATCGGTAACGATTGGCTTTCCAGAGTTTGATGTTACTGTCGTAGGACGGTGGTGGTCAGTTGATCCCTTAAGGTCACACCTAAAGGATGATGCCCTTATCAGTAAAGTTAATTAGTTGTATGTCGATACAAGTTAATTAACTCCTTAAATGAGAACAATATATATTTATGAGAGAAAATATGTATCTTATTGTAATGTGATTAAATAAGATTCGATTTAGTGAATTAATATGTTAATTCACTAAATTATGTTGAGGTTTTATAATTGCCTCGAGGTAGAGGTAATCAGTTATTTAGATTTACAAGAGGTTGTAAATTTAACTAACTAGCTATTATGGGACACATTATATGTTGATATAATGGTAAAATATTACTCAATAAGTTGAGTGAATATATGTTTTAATTTGTCACATAATTTTGTATGATCAAATTAATACTTAATTATGTAAGATAATTAATCCTAAGACTTATAAGCATTTGTGGGACAAATATTATAAGACAAAAATGGACCCATATAGGTACATGAGTACCGTCCAACATGTGAAGATGGTGAAATTTTTGGTTTTGTCATTTAGTTGTTGGAAAGATACTCCAACAACTTATGACAATACTTTTCTAAAAGCCTACTACCTAAATATAATTAGACTATTGCATGTGAGACAAGGCAAGACCATAAAATGCTCTACAATAGGCATTTTGGACGTGTGATACCTTAGAAGAGGAAATTTTTTGTTCTTCTCATTTTCTCCAATAAATCTCACGTGCAAAAGAAAAACCTCTCTCTTGTTCATATTTTTGTTTCTATCAAAACTTGAGAAATTTTGATTCAAATTGTTCAATGAGATTACTAATATTATTAGTGTAATATATGAGTTTTAGTAATCAATTTTAAGGTAGACTACTAAATTAACATCTAGCAAATATCATTTAGTAGTGATAAGGGTTAAATCTTGGGTGCAATCTAAGGAGGATCTCTACTTTGGGATTTTGGAGGATCATCCAACACATTAAGCTCAAGAACAAGTGAAGGAAGGTGACCTTACTTGTGCCCCATATTTCGAACCATCATACAATGTAAGGAACATTGTTTTTCCTCATAAATATCTTATTTCGTTATGCATGCACTAGATCTAAAGAACAAATAATTAAGAATTTAATTAGTTCACTATTAGAGGGGTCTAATAATAGGTAAATAAACCTAACAATTAATGTGCACATCCCTCTTGAAGCGGGAATCTCCAAGAGGCGACTTCAGCGCAAGACGGTCTCCCAACCGTCTTACGTCTCCAAAACAAGTAACCAGTCAAACCACCATGTCCTCCGACATACAAGACAACACAACAAATACGATATGCCATATAACATGCCAATTATCGACTCACTCAATGAAAATGAATGATAAAAGACTCATTTTGTAAATAAATACGACAATGAAACTGAGAAGGATAAACCTACCTCGCAACATATCCGCATAAGCAATCCGTCACACAAGCTAGGCCCGTCTCGTAAAACCGTCACACAAAACCCATTTCCTAAAATACGATAATAATACATATACATATAAATATACTCATCTAATCATACAAATATGTATAAATATACTAATCTGATGCGTATACAAATACATATAAATATACTAATATATTTATACAAATACGTATAAATATACTAATATATTTAATCAAATACGTATACGACTACATTAAACCCGTCTTATACTCATATCCCAAAACCCGACTCAACCTCGACAACCACCACCACACCTCTCCACCGTGGGTCACCACCCATCCAAGGTGTGTCCGACCTGCCCAGGTCACCCCTAGCCGCCCACCTACGGCAGCCGTTCCCCACACCGGCACAAGTAACAGCACCACCAACAACAACCCCAACAAACAACAACAACACCACATACGGCACAACCATGGGCCACCACCACCACGGTGGTCGATTCCCTCGCCACCACCAGATCCGAGCCCTCTCTTACTCACACCCGACCACAACAACAATAACAAGCAGCAACAACAACAAAGAATAACCACTCGACATCCCCCTTTCTCTGCCCATTCCTGCCACTTACAGCCACCATTTCCACTACCCCTGACCACCACAAGACTCGCCCCTCA
This sequence comes from Silene latifolia, assembly GCF_048544455.1. Classification (NCBI taxonomy): domain Eukaryota; kingdom Viridiplantae; phylum Streptophyta; class Magnoliopsida; order Caryophyllales; family Caryophyllaceae; genus Silene; species Silene latifolia. The sequence goes on along the minus strand of NC_133532.1, from coordinate 76,436,554 downwards.
ACCCACGACTAAACCAACCCACCATCGGTCCAAGTCAGCCCAAAAACAAGGGGTAAATGTCATGCCCTAAACCGGTTCACCCACCTACAAAAACCCTTAAAATCTCTTGGTCAAACGCCCCTATGGTGGTCAACGGTGGTTGCCTGGTCAGTCATGGTGGTCACACAGCGGGTCCAAGTCGCGGGTGAGTCAACGGTATAAAAATAATAATATAAAGGCTTGTATAAGACGGTTTACCTTACGATCTTGAGGCGAGGTGACAGAATCTCCTTTTTCCTCTCTTTCTCTCTTCTCCCTTATCTTTTGTGGATTTTATGAGATAGCAAATGGATAAGTTTGAGTGGATAAGGTATAAGGGGTATATATAGGTGGGAGTAGTATAATACATGTATCTTATTATTATTATTATATTATTATTATATTATTCCGTCTCAACACAACTCGCTAAATATAATAAAATATTATTATATAATTATTAAATACAGAGTATTACAAGATATGACAATGATGGATATTAGGCCGGAGTTGGCACCAGAGAAGAGAGGTAATCGTACATTTTTTGCTGCCAGAAGCTTTTACCCTTTCACGGTATGAGAAAAAACAGTTCTGTGAATGCTTGAATGGAATTAAGGTGCCACAGGGTTATTCGTCGAATATCAGAAGCCTTATGTCGATACATAACCTAAAACTCATCGGGTTAAAGTCACATGAGTATCACACTTTGATGCAACAGTTATTACCTGTGGCTATTTGGTCTATTTTGCCCGACAAAGTACGACATGCTTTAACTAGATTTTGTGTCTTCTTCCAGTCAATTTGCGAGAAAGTCATTTATCTTGCTGACGCGGAGTCTTTGCAAAACCTCGTTGTCACCTCTCTTTGTCAGTTGGAAATGTATTTTCCACCCTTGTTCTTCACTTTCATGATACACAAAAAATCATCAAAGAAATGATCCCTTAATGACACATTAGCCCGAAGGCAAATTACACAACATTTATTCTTCTCGGCCACTCTTCCTCACTTTGAGCAACAAGAGAAACAATTTTGCTCTTTTTTTTTTCCGGAAGAAGCGAATATATAATATAAAAATAATAGTTGAAAGTGTCTTAATTCATAACAGGGGCATACTAGCCAAAATAAAATCGAGAGTACTAATATGATGAAAGTGCAGTAACAATGAAAAGAGAGATTAAAAAATTAGAACCTGATTCGTAGTGGCGTGGTATGATAAGTGATGATTATGATTTATTTTTTTGGTGATAAGAGAAAGATTATAATGATAGCTTATAGAATGATGGTTGGCAATGAAAATAAAAGCTTAAGAAATTAAAATGGGGAAAAAATGGATGAAGATGGGTAATATACAGAATTGAGCAAATAACAGGAAGAAGTCATCTTAACCCTTACTTTTTTCATCATTCATGTGGTTAAAGATTAAATAGGCACTGGACCCTCCAATTCCTTGTGAGAATCGGAGAGAAGCTGGACTCTATAAATTGATGGTTTTGTTTTTGTAATAATTGTTTTTTGCTAGAATGTGATCAAAGCTACTTTATTTTTCCAACCAAGTACTTGCTATATTTGTCTTATCTTTGAATTAATCAATACAGTTATTGTAAAAGCATCTCCAATACTAAGCTAGTTGCTACTAGCTTACCTTTGTCACATCAATTTTTTAAGCTGCAACAATTTCAAGCTACAATTTACTTCAATGGTTAAGTTAATTTACTAATAGCTTAGGTAGACCCACTTGACACACTTCTCTATCTATTTATTTAATTTCCAAATTTCTAACATAAAATTAACACTTTATTAATATGACCAATATTTTTGTATTGGTTACATTCTTCTTGTGGGTCTATTTGAGCTACTAGCTCCATGCAGCAACTAACTCAATTTAAGCTAGTTCATGTGTAGTGCTCCAATGGTCAAGCAAATAGCTTAAAATCTTTTTTATTTGCAAGCAAGTCCTTTTGGATAACCATTCGAGATGTTCTAATACACAAGTAATAACTTCTTGTTATTGTGAATTCATGAGGTACTTTGGGGTGCTTTAAGTCAATTAACAGCAATCTGATGAGAAAAAAACATTTGATAGCGAGTTTAGAAATATTAGAGATAAAAATTAGTTATACGTAAGTATACGCTCTTTGCAGAAACATAAAAATCAGGTCTATATTCCCTCCAAAAAAAATAGGTCTATATGTAAATAAGGGTAGCATTTGACTTGTAAGAATTCAAACAATATATTGTATTTATATCGATATCTGTTTTTGTGAAAACAATATTAGTACCTTAAGGTACCTTGGAGGTTGTAACTACCCTCCTACATTTTGTGATTTACCCTTTAATGCAAGGATTCAAGCCACGGTTGTAGATGCGTAATCTAATAAACAACGATAAATTACTTATAATAATTTAGCGCTCAACAATGAATAATATAATTCTCAAACTTAAACACAGGAATTCCCAACGATACTTATATATCAAGAAGATTCCAATAACACAACATCAACTAGAGTCTTCATAAGAGTACTTGATAGGCTATCGCACACCGAACAAAGATACCCTAAACTTGGCTAACAAATTAATGTAGTAAAGTAGGGGTCGAACACAAGGAGATGGGAATTACGTTATGAAATGCTATGAGTAGAATTCTATCTAGGTCGATTCAGTTCGTTGGTTGGTTTCATGGTATCACTTGTAAATAAAGTGATGTAAATTATATATGATAAAAGAGTCTAGGATAATCGGGTCACACATGCAAATATGTACATGTTCATGTTAAACTAGAGATAGATTAAATTGTCAATTTGTTTAGGTCTTATGACAACTACCTCTCGGCCTTATTGTCAACCATAGAACGTGTCCTAACGAGCTTTTGCTATGACTAGGTCGGTCTAATATAACATGCTTAGTCTAATTCATTTTCATGCCTCTCGACTTATAAAAGTGAATTAACAAATTAATCTAAGATAGTGATCAATTACCAAAGATTAGCAAACAAAACAAGCATGTGATAGAAACTTATCAAACAATATTATATAATTCTAATTTAACATTTACAAATACTAATTATGTATGGCTTCCCTAATCCCTAGACATATGAAACTACTCACTCATATTAGAAATTAAACTAAAGATGTATGAATTAATAAACATGATTATAATGGAAATATAACGAAATAAAATATTAAGAATTATTAATAAACTAAATAATGATAACATATGAAATAATGAAATTGATAATGATAATAAATGTAAAAGAAAATGCTAGAAATAAACTATGGTGACATTACTAGATAATTAAATTTAAAAGCAAACTAGAATGACAATGCTTATAACAATAATAAAAACTACTAAATAACGATAATGATGAACAAATTAACGAAATGAACAAGAAATGAAATTACCGCAACAAGAGAACATGGAACTCGAATAAAAATAACTCAAATAACAAGCCGAAATAAGTTGTATAGAAAGCTTGAATTATGAAGAACAAATGTTTGAAGTAACTTGTTTATAACAAAGGAAATGCTAACAAAACGTGAAATAATATGAAAACTAAGAGAATTGTGTGCTTAAGAGTATATGAAGGATGTAAAAGATTATAAAAGATATCCCCTAATTATAACACCCCAACTATCCGGCCAAGATAATTAAAGCATTACTATCTCGGTTTCCCGAGATAGTGTTTCAAAACTTCAAGCAAAAAACATTTTATTAATTCAATGTTTAATGAATTATATAGACGTAAAGAAATGAATAAAAGTACAACTCATGACAACTGTACTCTTCTAGCCAACTATACTAGTCTCGTGACTCATCAAGCTCGTCCCGTCTCCCGTGTGCTATCCAAACAACCTGTACTTAACCTACTCCCCATATGATCGGAAATATCATATGGATCGACACAGGCTACATCGAAAATAGGTAACAATTACACAGACACACAAACGTTAGTTTCAATAAATAAAGTGTGACACAACTCGTGTGTGTGAATATAGAACATGACTATGATATGGATGACATACTATCAAATGAATACCACCACGGTGCCGGGACACGCCCAAACATACCGACAACTACACTAGTAACGGGACACGCCCAGACATACCAACAACTACAAACAGGTATCGGGACACGCCCAGACGTACCGGGTCCAGAAGCCAACAGGATCCTATGGTTATGGGCCACCTACGCCGCGCGCACCCGCGCGTTCGTTTGGTTTTGTGACGGCGGCACTTCTCCCACGGAACCTTGGTTTGCCAAAGCATGTCATGAGCTGTTACCGATTGGTGGGGCATTGAAACCGGTGAAAGGTTGAATAAGCCTGCATTTGTGGAGTCGCCACCAATTTATTGTGGAAAAATTGGAAACCGTTCTAATACTCGTTCCACGTCAAGACACGAAGTAATGACATAAACACTAAGAACTCGTTACCCTTAGCATTCTATGTCTAGAATGACTCTCGAGATGCCAATGGACACGGATGTCCAGAGATAACTAGAGTAAGGGGTGGGGGTACGTATTAGGAAGCTCTTTAATTCGAACATGATGAGTGTGTTGTTGTCCGCTCTCAAACACATTTATACCCAACTACTAGCATAGCAAGCAAGTCGGGGTCAAACCCAAAGGACGTGGGTATTTGTATTGTTCAATCTAATCGTAGTTGCGCTAAGTGTTGTCACAATTGATTGGAATTGATTGATTCTAAACTAATGAAAGCAATAAATTAAAACAAGCAATAAAGCAAATAAAGATGTAAACAAATAATAAAGGATACTAGGATGTCATGGGATCATAAGGGAATCATGGTTAGATAGCATAAATGAGTTATATAGATGCAAGCAATTTATTGTTGTTGGAATTAAGTTAGTTCATGTCATATAAATCATAAGAATATTTGGGTCCCGGAGCCAAGTCAATTGTGACTTTACAACACCTACAAGTCGACTTAATTCTTCCTATTAAACTACATGCATGATAAACCAATTCCTAGGAAATTAACTTACGTCTCAGAGCCAAGTTGGTGTAATACTCCTACTATTTTGTATATTCTCTTTAAAATAATTTATTAATAATAATAATAATGTGTCAAAATACTTGAAAATTGATTGATTGATTTATTCTATTCTACTTTATTCTTATTTTACTATTTTATTTGGAAAAGAAATTAGAGTCGTAGTAATATTTTGTCAGACTCAAAACCCGTCTTATTTCTCCTTATTAATAGTCAATTGTACCAATTCTAAGAGGTATTCCCTCAAACCCTTATTCCTATTCTCGAATTGTCTTTGCCTCGCCTACCTTCCATTAGAATAACAACGAATAAAGCCAAGCACAATCCTATTAGTTAATCATCATCATTCTTGTAATTTACTATTGCTACTATAAAATATTATAGCCATTCTCTCTCACTTTGTTCACACAATTTACGTTTTTGGCCAAATTGTTGTCCTTTCACTACCAACGTAGATCCTGCTTCTATCAACTTAGGTAACGGGTTGAAATTATTGACGCGTTTCATAAGGAATATTTGGTTGATTTAACGAGCTTAAGGTAACACGATTCTACCAATCATATTATTATTATTATTATTATTATTACTATTGTTCGGGGTTATATGTATATGTGCAGTTCTTGTTAATTGTTGTGGCCAATTTCTGAAATTTTATTGAAAATGATATGTTATTGTCTGTATTATTATACATATAGTAGTATTCATATATCTTGTGTTGTTTATCGAATATTCTGTGAATGAGTCGGGTGGTGCTGGTAAGACTGACAATTTGAGAGTTGAACTTTTGATAAGCGAGGGACTCCTGTGCATTGTTGATTGTGCATAGCAAATTAGCGCACATGATCGAGTGGCGTAATTGTGTGAGTTCTTTTATTTATTTACGAGGGAGTACTCACGTTAGGTGTATGAAGCAAATTGGAGTTTGTCTTATATTGATTAAAAATAAGCATACGGCTATGATATGTGATATGAGCTATATTTATTCGTATTTAAGAAGTGTTATACGGCTTTACAAGGAAGCTAAACTTTACGGAGGATTGAGATATTTGATATATTTGTACCGAGTTTAAATTGTCGTTCCTCTGACCACGACTCGTGGGTGGGTAGCTTAGAGTATTTACTCTAAGTGTTGAGCACGGTTCTTTGAACTTTTTACAATATCGATATTGAAATTGAGATGGAAACTGGTTACTGGTATTTAGTTATGAGTTATGGGGCCTTTGAGCCGAGTTATGTTTACGGTCCGGAGTGACCATGGTATTGAGTTATATTATTATGAGTTTGAAAGAGATTGAGATTGAAATATTTTTTCGCGGTCTTACCGCTAGTTCACTTACCCCCTGTCCTTGGCTTAGGTTCGACGATGAAAATAAGATACTTGGTTATATTATGAGACGGAGTAATGAGTGAGATGGAGTAATGAGTTGAGATTGAGCTAATTATTGGGATGAGGTTGTTTATTATATTGTGGAGTAGCTTTGAGCTTGAGATTAGTTTATGGGGGAGTGTTTTTATTATTCTCTGTGTTTATTTTTCTTTTTATGTGTGCTTGTTTCCACGCCATGAGCAAAAACTATTCTGCTTATATTGAGGTATTATCTGTTACTCAGCTTTCCGGCTGACGTGTTTTCTCCCTTCTGGGCTACTCGTCATGGGGGTAGTTCCTTTCTGTCTTCTGATTTTGCTTTTAGGTCTACCGCTGCTGTTAAAAAAGGATTTGATTTCAAGTGAAGATTTTATTTAAAGTTTTGTAAAAGTTTAAGCTACTTTTGTATATTTTATTTTAAGAGACATTTTGCAATAAAAACTTTCTATATTAATTATAATATCTCTGTATTTCAGCACGTTTTATAAGTAAAAGTTAGTTTTAATTTAGCCGAAAATCAGGAGTGTTACAGTCGGTTAAGACTTTACAACACCTACAAGTCGACTTGGGTTTTCCCTATTTAACAATATACAAGGTCTAACAAGGCTTGAGTTAGTTTATATCTTACAAGACTTGTTGAAAGGATAAGAGAAACATGCTAGGTTGTCAACCAAGCGTTTCATCAAACATGATATATGCACAAGTTGAAGAACAATAAGCAAGTATTCATATGAACTTATTAAGCATAAAACTATCCCATTATTAACTCCCCTAATCCCACACTAGTCCTAGTTAAGTAACTACTTACTCATTATCATGGAAGACATGTTATCAATGGTATCAATCAACACAACAAGTATAAACATGATTAAAGAGTGAGTAAATAAAAAATAAGGAGTAAAGAGTAAAGAGATTATACCAAACTTAAGATGAACAATTGGAAAGGAAAGAATAATAGAAGAAAACTTGATTGATTGATGAAGAGTTGTCAATTCTCTAATAATAACCCAATAAACTTCAATTACCCAATAATAAACTTGAACAATAATTAAGGAAAGATTAATGTGTAATTTTGTGGAATGATTAAAGGATAATCTATTCCAATCTACTCATAATCTAATCTAAGAGAGGTTTTTATCTAGGAGAGAATTTGTAATTGGCACTACTACAAATGAGCACTTGGGCCACGGCTAAATTTGTGGCACAAGTGCTAAATTTCCGTGGCTAAATCATTTTGCCACGAGAATACCTTCCGTGGCGCAAGTGGCCGTGGCAAAGAGATAACCACGGGAAAAACAAGAACGTGGCTATTATTGAATTTTTGGCAAATGGCTATTTTATCATATACCGGAACCGTGACAATCTAGGTAACTATTTCGCTAGTTAACTTGATTCATTTGAATGTTATTTTGTTTTACCAATCATGCATTTGTGAGCATCGGAGAGGCTTCCCAGGAGGTCACCCATCTCAACACTACTCTCACCTGAGCACGCGTAACTGTAGAGTTTTTTTGATGTGCCACCGGAATTGAATGTTAACTTTGTTGATATAATTAGCCCTTTGAATCCTTTTAAGTTTTGTTTTTCTTTCAAATCTTACCTTTAGTACTATTTACATGATTTACAAATTTTTGCGGGAAAAACTTTATTATGGCCGAAACAATTAAATTTTCGATATTAACCTCCTGACTAATGATTTTGACGTCATTTTTTTTGCCGAAGTCAGCAAACCATTTTCTCCAAAAAGTATACTTAATTGTGTTTTCCTAACATTTTTTATTTCTTTTGTTTATCGATATTCTTATTTTCATTTCTTATGTACTCATTATTTCGTATATTTTTCTACGCAAATTCTATTGTATAACTGTCGTACCTGATGTGACCATTTTTTTGGTAAAGTAATGACCGTTTTTTATAATTAAAGGTCTTTTTTCCCCAAAGTGATCACTAGCTATTAACAAAAAAGTATTCACTTTTTTACCCAAAAAACACGAAAAAGGCTATTGTACAAAAGATTTGCTTATTTTCCTAAACTGAGTTCTCTTTGTTATCGTTTATCGTTTCTTTTCTCAAAATTTCACATTATTTGCACATGCGACTGTAAATTATTATAATTTTTATATTTCTCTTTGTAATGCGCTTATTTTCAATGAAAAAAATTCGAAATTTTTTTTCTTAACGAGTTCAATTTTACGTAAATTGTTAATGGTACCCTCGAATTTTGACAGATTACATATGGTACCCTTTTTTTAAGTTTTTACATTTGGTACCCCCTGTATTTACCTTTTTCAGTCCCAAAATACCATTTGACAAACTTTCGTCATAACGCTGCTACTCATATGCCTTGTGACGCCTTTTTTTTTGTTAACTAATACACTATCAATTCATCATCAAATACCTAAATCCTTATTTTGTCTAATAAACTAAAATTTATTACCTAAATAATATAACAATAACAACATAACATACTTAATTACTCATCAAATTACTTATAGGAGCAACGGCATTAAGACGAAATTTCGCCAAAGGGTATTCTGGGAATAAAAAGGGTAAAAACACAACGACACCATATGTAGAAACATAAAATAAGGGGTATCATGTGTAATCTAGCAAGTTTGAGGGTACCATGAGAAACTTCCGTAAATTTTATATCAAATTCAAAACTTTCAATAAATATCCTACAAATAAAGTGGGAAATCAAATTTTGAATGAAATAGGTTAACAATATATTAATTTTAGATTTCTCTAAGATAGATGGCAAATAAGTTTTTTATTCAATTTGATATGCTATATCTTTAAATGTGATACGATCATTTAAGATTGTTATTCAAGATTATAAAGTTTAATTTTAAAAAAGAAAAAGAAACTAAAAGAAATTCACGACTTTAATAAACAAAATTATATATTGAAACAAATTTCTTAAATTATCAATGTTTTGAAAAACCTACAAAACATAAATGTGATTTGTAAAAAAATCAAAAAATTTAGACGATAAACTTTTCTTTGCTTGCATATAAGTTTATAAAATTTTAATTTTTTTTATTAAAGTACATAAAAAAATAAAAATATTAATTAAATTAATCAAAGTGCATCTAAAATTTTATATCTAAATATATTTTCATATTTATTATATTTGACTAAATTTCATTCAGATTTAAGTCAGAAAAGATTCTCGCCACGGGTGTTTGTTAGTTCGTGGCTAAAAAAATATTTGTCACGGAACAATTCATGACTAAATAAACTTTCGTCATGGGTGTGACATAGCCCATGGCTAAAATTATTATTTGTCACGCATGTAGCCTAATTCGTGGCAGAAGCGACTTTTTGCCATGGGAAAAGTTATCCCGTGGCATAAATTTTTTTCCAAAATAATGAATATGTTTTTCCCGTGGCTAAGCAAAATTTAGCCACGAATTATAAATTCCCGTGGCATAATTCGTGGCGCAAGTGATAATTTGTTGTAGTGTAGCTAGGTAATACAATGGGGTATTTATACTAAAAATTATGTAAAAGAATTAGGGTTACAGAGGGCCTCAAATGACGATTAAGTTCTTAAGAGAGGATTGGTGTTTTTCAAGTCCCGAGGGACACGCGCGGATTGAGTAGCAACTCCCCAGGGACATGCGCGTCCTGGCTTGCAAAGAAAAGCTTGCTGCATAATAATCCGCTCGTCCCGAGTGAAAAACGCGTGTCCTGAGCTTCAACTCGAGCAGGTTGAGAACGACCCGAGCGGGTTGAGCTGTAACTCGCTCTACTTGAGCTTGACTCGAGCAGGTTGAGCTGCAGTTTCTCTTTTTGTTGCTTTTAAGCCTATGATCCTTCATATAACCTTTATTCCTACATCCTTGGCCATCATTCTTGCCTCCTCTCCATACTAGTCCATCCAAGATCGTCAACAAGCTTCCGAATATGCACGAGAGACAGCAATTCCACCTCATTATCTTTTTTCCTATAAAACATATAAAATGCACTAGGAAAGCAAAAAAGAAAGGATTTGACGGATGAAATGGCCATAAAATGCTATATTAGTAGGCAAAATTAGGTTCAATTAGGGGACTAAATATGCGCAATTAAGAGCTACATCAGAACACCTAATCCCGCCTGCCTCGATAGCGGCCTCTACTAATGATTAGGGAAATTGTTCATATTTGACATGTCGTCGATGTAATGCATGTAATGCAACAAACGTAAGTTAATCCTAGCATATGAAATTAGACTATGTCGGTTAACACGTGTTTTAGCAAACAATTTGGTCTAAATAGATGTTAGATTCAATACATGTGAATGCCATAAAATTAAATCATACATAATAATAATGACGATAAACGAATCACAAGGTTGATTTGATCTATGTCAAAAGCACGCTCAAAGACGGGATTTCGAAGAAGAAAATAAAAGGAAAATGAAAATATGAATTAAAATATGAGAATATGTCAGATTAGAGGTGATAATACGAATAATAGTTGATTTGAACCGTAATTAGGAGCTACGTCAAAGCGAGAAAAATTTCAGAGACAAAAACCAACCCAGAACAGGCGCATCATCTGCTGCATCCTTTGGAAGAGGCGCAGCACTTCATGCGTCTGTTCTAGAGCTGGGTTCTGGATGTGAAGTCAGAACCGCAACATTGTTATCGTTAGTTGGTAGATTTAGGATGAATTATCGATATTAGACTCGAATTGAAGTGCTTTAACCGATTATATGCATCTGGACAAGCCATAAAACGAATAAAAAACGAGAAATTACAGCGGTTTACATGATTATGATTATACGATGAACTCGTGTCGAAAACATAAAAGGCGGAAACACGAAACTGGATAAATAAAATCCGAAAGAAAACTTATGTATCGAATTAGGATTCTATAACCTTGACATGAACAAGTCGAAACCCCGAAGAATCGATTTGAATTAAAACGGCAAAACCCGCAAGTATTGAATTACTCGGGATTAAGGATGAATTAAACATTGTAAATAGAAAAAGAGTTATTAAGATATGATTTATGTACTGAAATAACCAAAAGAACGAAAGAAAAGGAAAGAATAAGAAAAGAAGAAATTTACAGGATGTCGAGGAAGAAGAAGAAGAAGAAGAGCAGGAGCAGCAAGCAACCTCTGGAAGAGGCGCAGCAAAGCTGCGTTTCTTCTCGGCGTCTGACCTCTGCTGTTTCGTAAAAACGGTTTTAAAAGATAGATTTTAAATCGGTTTTCGAACGTGCTCTTGATATATATCTACAATAATTGATACAAAATAAAAGGTACAATAATAAAATAGGAATTACACCCTCAGACTTACATGTTTGACGAAACAAGATTGAATAAAGTTATCGTTTAGTGATTGCCCGACTCGAATGTGCGTGGAAAGTGCCCTCGTTAGAGGATTTAGTAAATTGATTAGGTTGATTAAAGGTGGAGTTGGTCAAATTGGTCGGTCTATACAACGTGACTGGGACTCAGAATGATCTGAGCTTACATGGTCGATTGATCAAGCATGTAGGCATCGAAAGCAATAGCGTAGTCTAGAATGCAAAGAGCGAGAGAAGGGGCAGAACACTCGCGTGGTAAATATGGAGGCCGAAGGCCTCTATTTATACTAACCATATGGAAGAGTTTAGGAATGATACAGAGTTGGAAACAAATCACGGAAATATTCTGAAAAGTGCAAAAAGAGGACTGGAGAAGAGGTGCAGCAGCCACTGCGACCGTTGGAAGAGGCGCAACACTTGCTGCGTCATTTCCCCATAGGTTTCCTTCTCAGCAAGAAAGATTTCCGCGTTTTATTATGGAATTTCGGTAGATATACATTTCCTTATTCCATAAAACATAATATTACGGTAGATATTTACTTAAAATATTAATTTTAAGTAGGAATAAATATCCAGAGAATTCTAGAACATTCCGGAATATTCTGACTCAGCATTTAAACGGTTTTTAGAAAATGAAGCGGTTTTTTACCTGGACTCCAAATGAACTCTAATTACTGTCAAAACGACCGTATCGGTGCGTAGATGACGACCCAGGGGTTGACTCGAGTGTTTGAGCTATCACTTATCGATGAACTTACGGACTATCATAAATCGTTCCGCGTATCAAATATGCGGCCCAATCATCACTGGGTGGTTGGCGGGAGGTGTAGAAATGAGGTATCTACAGAGCCCCCGCTTTGACTGAGGCTTGGACAAGGCAAAAGTCAAAGTATAGCCATCTGGTCAATCGAAGATTACAACCTGACGACTACGGCGACGCGAGGCAGCTCAACGGGTCTGAACCAAAGACCTGTCGTCGGGAACATTTTAGAGTCTGTCGACTATCGGGGAGGGTCATTTAAAGTCCATTAGACTATGTAAGGAAGCTCGCCAGCCATAAGAAGAAAGCATACCTGAGACACCCTTGGGTGAAACGAGATTGAAGGCGCTTCGGCAAAACTCTTGGTTCTGAAGATAACTTGGTGTCTGAAGGTGTTAGGGGTTACAGGGATTCTGAAGAAACTTCTTAACACTTCTGAAGACTAACTCTGAAGGCTATCTCAAAAAGGAAAGGTAGAAGGATAACTCTCTGAAGGACTGAACATGAGGACGTAATTGAAAAGAACTTCTGGAGTTTACCGAAAGGGGGTTATCTGAAGGTTACTGAAAGGATTATCTGAGGGTTGTCTGAAGGAAGAACATATGAAGGCTATCCTAAAAGCATAAAGGATTAAGGCATATGAAGGTTTGTCAGGAAGGAATGACTGTGAAGGATTAAGGCAAGTTTCTGAAGGATCTGAAGGATTAAGGCAATCTTCTGAAAGATCTGAAGAATTAAGAACTCTTCGGGAGTTGTTTCTCTCGAACTCCATGGGAAACCATATGAGGGTTAGCAGGACGTTGGAAGAAACCGCTGGGGAATCCGCTCACGTCTGTCTCAAGCGAGCTCTACTTCTGAGAAATACGTGGGTTGTAAGTGGAAACGAACTCTCGCTGGGGAACATATTGATGGTTAGGAACATCTTGATAGTCATGGAAGAAACCTTGATTAATACTGCAAATAATGCTGGGGAATGTCTTGACTGTTACTGGGGAGAATGAAGACCCGAGTGAAGCCCCCAGTGGGAGCGAGCACTGCTTCTGATACTCACCTGCATGGTTAGTAGCCACACAAGAACGCAATCTAACAGGCAAATAGCACACAACACATGAGGAAACGAAATTAGCACATGGACCTTAAATGAGTAAGGAGACATACAAGTTTTGAATGTTGTTTCTTTATAAAATTCTTTAAAACTTGAAATAAAGGTGGAATTTGTTGCTTGTAATGTGTTATGCATATTCAATGGGCTCTAGTCATATGACTTGATGTGATATAAACACAGACTGACGCAACATTGACTTAGATTTGACGCGACACATGTATAAATTTGACAAACTTTGATTAAGTATGCGCAACCCCTAGCCAAGTGTGGGTGACAACGCGTATCAGTTCTAAAGTTAGAAGAATTGCAAGAATGATGACGGCATATAAAGGCAAGGCATGAGCCATGGATCAGCTGTCTTCTTTGGACATCTTTTGACATCGTCTGCTGTAAAAGAAACCCCTCTTGAGGCATGATAATTTCGAGAATCGATCTAAGACCTTGCCATTGTCCGGACCAAGCACTAGTTTGACTTAAAATAAGAGAGGAATAAAGGGAAGGGTGGTATCTAGGAAGAGAAGCCCCCAGGATGAGAAGATGAATCTGGAATTTGGTAAAAAAAGGAGACCGGGCGACAAAAAGGTGTAGATACCTCATTTCTGCACCTCTCGCAAACTACCCGGTGATGATTGGGCTGCATGTTTGGTACGCGGAACGATTTGTGACAGTTCGTAAGTTTATCGTCAAGTGATTGCTCAAACATTAATGTCTACCTCTTAGTTGTCATCTACGTGCCGGTACGGTCGTTTTGACAGTAATTAGAGTACATTTGGAGTCCGGGCCTAAAACCGTCTCCATTTTCTGATAACCGTTAAATCCCGAGTCAGAATGCTCTGGAATGTTCCGAATATTTCTATTCCATATTTATAATTATTTCAAAATCTTTATTCTTTGGTAAAAAATTTCCCGTAATATTCATACAAGATATTAAGGAAAACCAAATTATTCCGTCCTTCTATAACTTAAACACGGAAATCTTTCTTCCACAGGAGGAAACCACTTGGGAACAGACGCATCGTGTCTCAGCGCCTCTTCCAAGAGACGCGATGATGCTGCGCCTCTTCTTCCCGTCCTTTCTGCGTATTTTTCGTATCTTTTTCATATCTTTCCGAGATTCACTTCCAAAGTCTCTTCGAAACCCTAATTCCTTCACGTGATTAGTATAAATAGGAGCCTTCGCTCCTCATATTTCTCACGCGAATGTCCGCCTTTCTCTTCTCCCTTTGCATTCTAGACCTTTGTTCTTACTTTTTGGCGTCTACATGCTATGGACAGCAGGGGGCCCACGGGGGCGCTTGGGAGGTAGAGAACAAGCGTTTGCATTTTTGTTGGAGTCGCCACCAATTTTTATGGGAAATTGGAACCGTTCGAATACCTCGTGTCATGTCAAGACACAAAGTAGTGACATGAACACTAAGCAATCGTTTCCCTTAGCATTCTATGTCTAGAATGACTCTCGTGGATGCCAATGAACACGGATGTTCACAGAGATCCTGGAGTAAGGGGTGAGGGTACGTATTAGGAAGCTCTTTTGATCGAACACCTAATCCCGCCCGCCTCGATAGCGGCCTCTACTAATGATTAGGGACATCATTCGTACTCGATATATCGTCGGCTATATGCATGCAATGCAACATCCAAGTTTTAATCCTAACATGTGAAAATTAACTAAGTCAGTTGACACGTAATTAGCAAACAATTGGGTCGAAGTAGGATTTAATGTTCAATTACATGTGAAAACATACAAATGATATAAAATTCAATAATAAATACAATAAAGAAAATTGCAATAATGAAAAAATTACAATAATTACATTGGATTAGGCGATTTATGTCGAAAATACCTTCAAAACGGATAATTTGAGAAAAGGAATAAAAGAATGAATCAAAAGAAATAACGAACAAGTCAGCAGGCGATAATACGGTTAATAGTTAATTATACGTAAACTAAATAACTAGGTCAAGGCAAAAACGGAGTTCAGGGACAGAATTCAACCCGGAACAGGCGCAACAAAGCCGCGTCTCTTGGAATAGGCGCAGCAGTTGCTGCGTCTGTTCCTGACCTGAATTCTGGCTGTGAAGCCGGAATTGCGCGTTGTTAATACTCGTCGGTAAATTTAATGATTTATTAAATTATTTACTCGGATAAAAGTGATTAGTAGGTTATTTACATGTGATTAAGGGTCATAAAACAATAAAACATGGATGAGACGGAATTAAACGAATTAATTACATGAAAGAATGATTGATTAGTGACATGGGTGAAATAAATAGATTAAGCATGATGAATTAACGACAAATAAATGACGAATATGTGATAGATAACACAAAAGACAGACGTAAATATGTCGATGATGAATTCTAGAAACTCAATATTGATGAATTGTATCCCTAAAACCCGAATTGAGTGTAATGACGAAAACCCGCAAATATGATATTATAAGGGATTTAAGTCGAATTAACGATTAGATTACATGCTAATGAATGATAAATAACATACATGTGAATTATTAGACTATTATGTCAAAGAATTAACAGGAAACAAACGAAACAAATAAAAGTTTGACGAATTTCAGAGGACGAAGGAAGAAGAAAGGAAGCAGGAACTGCGACAGCCTCACGAAGAGGCGCAGCAGGAACTGCGCTCCTTCGAAGAGGCGCAGCAGTTGCTGCGTCCTTTCTCAACGTCTGTCTACTGGAAATCCGTAAAAAGAGGTTTTTAAACAAGCTTTTATAAATCGGTTTTAAGAGGTATTTTCGACATAAACCTTACAATTGATGATACAAAAAGTAAAATATAATAAATAAAAGGAGAGATTTACACCCTCAGACTTACATGTTGGCGAAACGAGATGAACTAAGTTTACGATTAGTGATGCTCGACTCGAACTATAATGCAAATATGAAAGTGCCCTCGTAAGAGGAAAACGATTAGATTAATTAAGTTGATTGATGTGGAGTTGGTCAAATTGGTCGGTCATGTAAAAGCGGCTGGTACTCAGAAGGATCCGAGCTTACGTGGTCGAATGTTCAAGCACGTAGACGCCAAAAAGTAAGACTAAAGGTCTAGAATGCAAAGGAAGAAGAGAAGGGCGGACACTCGCGTGAGAAATATGTGAGACCGAAGGTCTCTATTTATACTAATCACGGAATTAGGGTTTAGGAAAGAAGAGAAAGATCCGGAAATAACCGACTTAGGTTAAACACGGAAACTTGGACAAAAAGAAAGCCTTGAGGAAGAGGCGCAGCAGGTGCTGCGTCCCTTGGAAGAGGCGCAGCACGTGCTGCGTCCTTTCCTCAGCGGGTTCCTCCTGCGCAAGAAAGCGCGTTTGACAGCCTGTCGTATTTTAGGCATAACTTTCTCTACAAGACTCGGAATAAGGTGATTTTGGTGGCGTTGGAAAGCTAAAAGAAAGATATAGAACTTTCTGTGAAATAGGCCTGACCCAAAAAAGTCGTTATTGCCTCGTAAAACGGGCCTAAAGCTCGGGTTGTCAATTTAACTAAATGAAATGCACATTTTGTAATGTAAACTTTTAGTTTAGCCCAAAGAAGTGACATGTGACTCAAAATGAGATATAATCTCAACATTTTATGACATCCTAACCTTAGGTAGACAAGCACATTGCTTTGACTCTGGATTTGACGGTTTTAGGAAATGAAGACGGTTTTTGACCCAGACTCCAAATAAACTCTAATTACTGCCAAAACGACCGTATCGGCACGTAGATGACAATTAAGAGGTAGACGTAAATGTTTGAGCGATCACTTGACGATAAACTTACGAACTGTCACAAATCGTTCCGCGTACCAAACATGCGACCCAATCATCACCGGGTGGTTTGCTGGAGGTGCAGAAATGAGGTGTCTATAGAGCCCCCACTTTGACTGAGGCTTGGACAAGGCGAAAGTCAAAGTATAGCCATTAGGTCAATCGAAGATTACAACCTGACGACTATGGCGACGTGAGGTGGTTCAAGGGGTCTGAACCAAGGACCTGTCGTCGGGAACATTTTAGATTCTGTCGACTATCAGGGAGGGTCGTTTAAAGTCCATTAGACTACGTAAGGAAGCTCGCCAGCCATAAGAAGAGACCATACCTAAGACTTCTTTCTCGAGATGTTTCCGGAGTTGCGTAGGAGCTAAAGGTAAGCATATGAGCTAAGGGTAAGCGTATGAGCTAAGGGTAAGACCTAAAAGATATATAAGGATTGTACTAGGGTGTGGGACCCTAAAGGAAAGCATCGTCGGGAAGGAGGTCAAATATAAGTTCAACTTAAGGGGTAACCAAGGTTTGATTGTAGGAACTCTAAGGAAGTGATGATCCTAAAGGAATATGATCCTAATAGGAAGAGGTGATCCTAAAGGAATATGATCCTAAAAGGTATAAGGTGATCTTAAGGAGTATGATCCTAAGGGTAGAAGTGTATGAACTTTAGGGAGTTTGGGAACTTAAAAGAAGCTAGGTGTGCGAACCTGGGTATATGAACCTAAAAGGGCGGCTGGTATGGGAACTTAAAGGCTTGTGAACCTAAATGAATTGGGATCCTAAGGTTAAGTTTAGGAACTGCTGGGTTACTAATTCTTGTTTTGAACGCGTGCGCTTAAGCTTTCTGAGGTATGAGAACTACAAAAGGATTTATGGGTTTATGAATCTAAAGATGTTGGTGTGGGAGCTTAAAGGCTTATGAACCTATGGGAAGCCATTTTGGGATCTATGAATCTAGGGGTCACAGGGATTCTGAAGAAACTTCTTAACACTTCCGAATGCTAACTCTGAAGGCTATCTCTCACTAAAGGAAAGGCTGAAGGACAACTCTCTCTAAAGGACTGAAAGGGGACTTAACTGAAAAGGAGTTATCTGAAGGTTACTGAAAGGATTATCCTGAAGTGTCTGAAGAAATAAAGGATTATCTGAAGGGAGGAAGGCTCAAGGAAGGATTATCCTAAAGGTTATCTAAAGTGTTGTCTGAAGGATATGAAGGTAAGTTTCTGAAAGATCTGAAGGGTTTATCCTTAAAAAGGGTTACCTGAAAGATATGAGGGTTTATCCTGAAAAGGGTTACCTAAAGATATGAAGGATCACCTGGGTGTATCTGCCTCTCTCTGTCCTCAAGCAAACTCTCACTGGGGAATAAAACGATGATTTTGGGGAATCTGCATGTTTCTGTCCTCAAGCAAACTCTCGTTGGGTGATTACTCTAGGGAATCTGCATGTTTCTGTCCTCAAGAAAACTCTCGTTGGGTGATTACTCTAAGGAATATGCATGTTTCTGTCCTCAAGCAAACTCTCGTTGGGGAATAAATCTTGGGAATTGATCTCCATGTCTCGAAAGGGAATGTCTGTCCGTGTACTCTCGTTGGGGGAACAGAATAGAGGTGTGTCGAAACACCTGTGAAGGAATAAATGCTCGTTTCGACAAGCAAAGGTCTTGGAAGAAATAAATAATATGCAACAGTCTGCTGCTGGCTTGGAAAATGCGGGCCGCAACGAAAGAAAATCGTCAAACGGACCAAAAGGATAAAATAGCATCGGGGAAGAGGCGCACCAAAGATGGGCCCACAAATAACGAACTCATAACGAATTTTTGAAAATTCGTATGGAAGGAACACAAGGAAGAGGCGCAACAAGAGCTGCGTCTCTTGGAAGAGGTGCAGCGCCTGCTGCATCTATTCCCCAAAGTGTATTTTCTGCGTAAAAACGCGATAATCAGAAGAGTTGAAAATCATTTGTTCGAAACATAAATTACACATTTCTCTCTCAAATCTTCACCATTTCCGCCAAGGTTTGATCCAAAAGTTTTCATTTATCGTGACTAATCGAGGTATGTGTCTCATTCTTGCATTAATCTTCGGTATTTGTCCAATTTTGGATCGAAAAAATTAGGGTTTATGACCCAATTGATCGAAAATTTGGGGCTTTTCCCCCCAAATGCATTTGCCTTGTCAAATTGACATTAGAAATGGATAATTGGTAATATAAGGAACATAACCATGTATTTGTCTCGAATTTTCGTTGAGTTTTGAGCCTTTGAGTGAAATTTGAGACGGTTTCACAGCTAAACCGTAAATTGCTTCGAAAATAGCCTTAGGATTGCCCATTTGCGATGAAACTTGATATTTGGGATCCTTGGATGATGGGTAAACTTCCTACCATCTCGGAATTTTGGTTTGCGACAGCTTTTTCAGGACACTTTTCTAGGGCATAATCGCCGTTATAACGAAATGCTGCCGAAATTTCGACTCGAACCCAAAACTAGGCTTTAAATTAGGCTTGACTTGATCCAAATTACCACATGAGTGATCGATTTGGTGAGAATGTGGCCAAATATGGCGCGAAAAGAGCGGTTTCAGCGCTTCCAAAGGCTTGAAAATCCCTTAACCAAGGCTTGTCGTCACGTGACGCGGCCTAAATTTGCTTTAATGTTGCAGGTGACGAGGCTTCTACTTCTGGGAGGACTCCCATGGAGATAGACGTTGCTGCTGTTGAGGAGGCTTCAGAGTAGGCCTTCACCGCCGCGGTGATGGCTGCTGGGGACGAGGTCCATGAGGAGGAGGCTGTCGAGGAGGAGGAGGCCCCGAGACGGGCCAACGTTGGACGAGGAGGTCGTCAGCTGAGAGGAGCTCCTGCGTGGGCTGAGACCTGGGAGAGTAGGCACTTGCCATGGGCTGCAGAGGGTCACCTATCCTAAAGGACGGTGAAGAGTTTGGTAAATAGGAATTCACTACTCATCACCCATCTTCTTTCATTCATCTGTTCATATCTCTTTCAATTTTCATTCAAAATTAAAGATAGCTTTTGTTTCAAATCATAATAGGAGGCCTGGAACATCAGGTCGTTCTCAGGCTACATGACAGCGATGGAGTGCTACGAGCGGCTGTCGGCGGAGGAGCGCGCCTTGATCGAGCGCGGAGCGTTCGGTTCTTTGGTGCAGGCCTGGAGGGGTATCGCGAAGAGGAAGCTGCCGGCTAACCTTAGCCTGGTCCGCGCTTTCTTGAACCTATTCTGGGATACGACTTCAAACGTTTCACATGGCTTTTGGTGAGGTGGGAGTCACTCTGGAGGACTACGACATGATTTCTGGTCTACCGTGTGGGACTAAGGCTGTGGAGTGGCCGGAGACTGCCATGAGGGTGGACTCGGCCGAGGCTAGGAGGTTGATCGGCTGGAACTTGTCGCCGAGGGCTCGCACGATCTTGGGTTTGGTGCCCGGCTCCTACGTTCGAGACTACTTTGGGAAAGATCCCGACGCTGGTGACGATTGACGGAGGGGAGACGGCTCCTCCTCCCCGTGTCCGAGCGGAGGGTCCGTTTGTGGCTCGTGGTTTCGTCTTCGATTTACCTCGGAGACAAGGGCGAGAGGCTATCGACGAAGCTTCTTCCCTTCCTTTCTGACCTGAGCACCCTAGGGCGTTGGGACTGGGTCACTGCTGGTTTTGCGGTCCTCATCCTCTTCATGAGGGCCATGGTTCGTCCGGAGTTGATGGAGAAGGGGACTTCTCCTGGCGCTGTCGGACCTGGACTAATGTTGGAGGTATGAACCTTCATTTAGATAAAAATCAATTCCTTTCCTTACCAAATTACGAAAAGATCGTCATTGACTATCTTGCCTCGCAGGCGTGGATGTACTCCTACTTCCCGGGCCTCGCGCCCAAGAGGACGGAGCCGCTGGAGAAGGCCTATCCCGTGGTGAGGGATTGGGTGATGTGCAGGACGAAGAGCAAGCGTTTTTCTCACGGTGTCTACCGGCGGGACGTGAACGCTCTTCAGCTAGACAGCGTAAGCATCTCATATTCATTTGTTCCTATATTGCTTTTAAATTGATCATAAGAATGATTCCTTTGTTTATCTTGTCCCAGTGGGTGCCCAGGCCTTGGGCGGAGTACGCTGACGTGCCTCCTTTTGTGGCTGAGGTCCTTCGACCTAGGAGATCGAACCGGCTGCTGTTGAGGACGTCGATAGGTCCTGTGTGGTACTTGGGCGAGCGCTTGGCTTGTCAGTGCTCTCGGGACGTGTTGACGGTTCCCATCGATCCTCCTAGGACGATGTTCAGGGAGCCTTCTGAGGAAGACAGGGAGGCGGACTTGGCTGGCGCTAGTGGTGACGCCCTCCTTCTTCCTGGTGAGGACTACTCGGCGTTCCTCTACGGGAGGCTGGCGTACTGGCCGGTAGTGGTGAGCATTTTTGCTCTTTCTCTTTACTTGATTTTTTGAGAACTATGATGAAAGATCATCGATTAATGAGAAACATTTGACTTTGCAGGTGGTTGAGGCGGCGGACATCGAGCCCCCAGAGTACCCCGAGACCCTCGAGTACACTGACGCGACCGGGAGGACGACGATCTCCGAGCTGCTTGACTTTGACGTGACTGTGACGGATGCTGGCCTGGACGACTGGCAGCATCTGATTCGGAGGGTAAACCTCTAATTTTGCGTAACTTTTTGTGTAAGAACATATTTGATTGAGTTTGTTCAATTATTGAGAACTTCTTTTTGAAAATGCAGGTCGCGCCGTCTCGGTTCGTGGCGTTATGGAGGGTGGCCAACCGGCTGTGAGCTACTGCCGTCGAGGCACTTATCGACGGTCGAGGCCGTCAGGTATGAACCTTGTGCCTGTTCTATTTTTGAATTTTGATTTTCCGATTTTACTTGAAACGATTAACATGAGGCAATTTTGTTGTTTACAGGGTGACCGCGAGCTGGAGCGAGAGTTGACCCAGTCTCGGGAGGAGACAGCTCGCTTGTTGAGGGAGCTCGAGGTTCGTGACGCCGAGATTGCTGCTCTTGCGGTAAGGGTTGTAGAACTGGAGGGCGACCAGCAGTAGTTTTGTGCAGTTTTTGTTTGTTTGTTGGCCGTATTTTGCACATTTGTACATTTGGACCTTTATTTTGAACATGTTGGACTTTGTTCGGGGCTCGAGCCTCCAGTTTGTTGTACATTTCCCTTTTTGGTTGTATATACGATGGCCTGAGTGCCTTTGCTGCTGGGTTGCGTTGCTTGTGCCTGCAGGTTAGCTTTGAACAGGTTTGGTAGATGACGGTTTATGTCGTCATGCCGTCGAAATTTACATAGAAATCACGCAAAATATACATTTGTATATACATATGGCTTTAATTAGCGGAAAACGAAAGACTCAAAAAAATGCAAAAATTTGCAAAAATTTTGCCCGAAATGACCGAACGGTAGGGAGGGTTACCCCCTAAAAAAAAGGAAAAACAGAAATCTATAAGTTAGAAGAAATGAAATAAATGAAATAAATGTAAATCGAAATGAGAATTATTTCCTAAAATGAATTAATAAAAATGAAAATTATTTCCTAAAATGAAAATGAAAATTATTTCCTAAAATGAAAATGTGCAAGTGTGGTAAAATGATGAAAATGTCGATGTCGCCTCGAAATGCGTGCCCGCGGAATTAGGAAACCTGAAACATGGTAATTTTCGCGTATTAACCAAAACAATAACCCGTAGGAATAAGAAATTATTCGTCATGGAATTAGGAAAGATCCAATGCGGAAAATCACAGAAGTTGAGCTGAGGAAGAGGCGCAGCATGAGCTGCGTCCCTTTGAAGAGGCGCAGCACATGTTCCTAGGTGGTTCTGTTCTGGCAGATTTTTGGAAATAGAAATTAGTATAAATAGAAACGTCGATGGAGCTTTTATTCACACAATTCTTCCGTCTCTTCTTCGTCTTATTACATAAAATTCTCAAAATAAACTCTTCATCATGAATACTTTGGAGACTCGCTTGAAGGAATGGACCAACGAATTTTCGAACATGGAGAAATATGATATGGGTGCCTATAATCTTGGGTCGTTGTTGAGTTTAAAACTCATCAAGGTTGTCAAACCGTTCTTGGATGCTTGTCTTGACTATTGGGACCAGAATTACCATGTTTTTGCGTTTCCTGGAGGCGATATTTGCCCATTTCCTGAAGAAATTTCTGCTATTGGTGGGTCGGACCCTGAACACTTGCCTGCCATTCCTTCTACTTCGCAAGGGTACAAGAGCAAATTTAGAGACTTGCTTGGGTTGACTAGACTCGAGGTGGACCGTCTAGTGACCTCGAAGGGAGTGCGAATGTTGGATTTCATAGATCGATTCATCAACAGGGCCGACCCCACCGTTTCTTATGTTGCTAGGCGGAGGGCATTTGGTTTTTGCTTGTTGCATGTGTATGTCTTCCAAGGGCATGTTGATGAAGACTTGAGAGGTGATCCCCGTCTTCTGGGCCTTGTTGAGCAAATGGAGCTACGCAGGAGCCCAGCTTGTTTATGCTTAGGAGAGATCCTGTTGGGCTTGAATAATAGGAAAGCCAATCGTGACCTACCATATTTGGGAAGTCCCGTCATTCTGCAGGTAAAAGACATTTCTTTATTTTCTTCTTTTTTTTTTTTTTTTTTTTTTTCCGTCTTTTGTTTTGTTTCGTCTTTTGTTTTGTTTTGTTTTTTTTTTTAGTTTGTTTTTTTTTAGTTTGTTTTTTTGTTTTCTTTCCCTTTTTTTTTTCTTATGTCTAATACCCGCTTTTGGTAGGTTCGGCTTATGGAACGGCTCCGATTGATCGAGCCCCCAGTTCATGTTCCTTCCTATCTTGCTCGTTCCATTGCAATGAGGACTAGGCTTTACATGGTGGATTTCACCCGAGTCTGCAATTATTGGGAGAACAAACTGAAGAGCGATGATGGTCCCTTGATTAGGTGGATTGTGCCATGGTGGCATCTCAAATCTGTCACTGGAGTGTCTTCTTTGGATCCTACTCGGTCCGTGCGCATTCCTGGCTTGGAGTTTATGGTGTGCATCTTCCTGGAGAGGCTGATGAGACAGTGGGACTCAAATGATAATCCCGAAGCTTGATATCGTCCCATGATCGCCGGGCGCTTACTACGAAAGTCAAGAGAGTGGGCCATTAAATGGGCTCAAAGAAATGTATGGTTCTTGAACTCTTCTGCAAATGCCTTGTGGGTGTCGGATTCTTATCTGCGATGGAGGAAAGCTACTACTCCGGAAGAGCGCGAGAGATTGAAGAAGCGCGAGCCCGTTAACTACAAGGTGCGCGAGGTAGAGAAAGAAAAAGAGAAGCATTTGACTGAGGGAGAGGAAGAAGCCGGGTTTCGAGTCGTTCATCCTTCGAAGAAACCGAAGACCTCTCCTATCGTAGAGATGGTGATTGGCAAGAATGGAAAGTCTAGGCCTCGAGAGAGACCTTTGGTGATTAGGTGCGAAGTGGCGCAAGAGCGTCCGGCTCGAGGTCGTGACCAGAAATATGACAAGAACGACAAGGGCAAAGGGAAGATGGAGGAATAGCCCGAGTCTTTATTTATTATTTGTTATTATTACTATTTTATTGTTGTAATAAAAAGGTGGGATTTTTAGAATCCTAACCTATTCTATTTTTATTATGTAGCGTACTATTATTATTAGAAAATGAAATAAAAAAGGTTAAATGGTTATGAAACCGTTATGATTTTCTATTTATTATCCTTGTCGAATTCCAAATGCAATGCAAATGTCCTTCTATTTACATTTTAAATATAATGGGTTGTATCCTGTGAAGGATTGCCTACGTATTCACTTAAAAAAATGAAATCAAACCCTTGCGCGTAGTTCGAGTAAATGTAAAAGAATAATAGTTCTAAGCAAGAGCTTGTAATGAACTTAGAAAATAAGCATGAGCTTTTTGCTTACTCTGAAGGTGCAAATTTAATTTATTTGATGACATGAGGATGACAATTTGTCAAAATGCAAGAGCACAGTGACATTAGCTTATTTCAGCTCGGCCAGGGGCCGTTTATTTAGCGCCACAAGAGCGACACGTGGGGTTACGCGAGGCGCGTTTTTGTTCCTATTCTAGGCATAGTACCGCTTTAGTTGGTCAAGGTTTGTTGGGTTTGAAAACTCATTCCCGTCTAGGTCTGTGATTCTAACCGCACCCCCTGGAAGTATGGATTTGACTAGAAATGGTCCTGCCCAATTAGGTTTGAATTTTCCCCGTGGGTCGACAGGTAGAAGAGCTCTAACCGATTTAAGTACTAAGTCTCCTTCCTTGATGTTCCTTGGCCTAACCCTTTTGTTGAAAGCTCGTTTGATACGTGCTTGATATGTTTGGACATTATGCAAGGCGCGTAGCCTACGTTCATCCAGGAGGTTGAGTTCTTCATATCTATCCCTCTTCCAATCGACTTCTGGGATTTGACTTTCGAGTAGGATACGCAAGGATGGTATCTCTAGCTCGACTAGTTGTACGACTTCCATGCCGTAAGTCAAATAGAAATGACTAGCCCCAGTGGGCGTCCTAACAGATGTACGATACCCCCATAAAGCAAAGGGTATCTTACTTGGCTAATCTCGATAGTTGTCAATCATTTTCTTGAGAATCGTGACAACATTCTTATTTGCCGCCTCTACCGCGCCGTTAGTCTGTGGTCTATAGGGCGAAGAGTGGTGATGCCTAATTTTATACTTGGCTAGCAATTGCTCAGTCTCAGCTTGGAAATGTGATCCATTATCACTAATGATCTCATGTGGGCAACCGTATCGACAGATGATGTTGTTTTGTATGAACTTTGCTACATTTTTAGCCGTGATACTGGTGTAGGAAGCTGCTTCTACCCATTTGGTGAAATAGTCGATTGCCACTAGGATGAAGCAGTGACCTCCTGTTCCGGCTGGGGTTATCTTCCCAATTATGTCAATTCCCCAAGCAGAAAATGGCCAAGGAGATGTCATTGTATAGAGCAATGAAGGAGGGACATGTTGTACATTCCCGAAGATTTGGCAATTGTGGCAATGTCTTACGTTTTTGATGCAATCGGATTCCATTGTTGTCCAATAATACCCCAAACGTGTGATTTTCTTTGCCATCATGGGCCCACTCAAGTGAGGACCGCATTATTCATCGTGGACCTCTTCCATCACTTTCCGCGCCTGTGAATGATCAAGGCAACGTAGGATTACACCAAGAGGTGTTCTTTTGTATAACTCTCCTTGCATGAGAACGTATTGGGATATGTAGCTCCGGCGTTGATCAATCCGAATGGCATGACCGTATAACAATAGGTTCCCCATTGAGTGACAAAGGCGGTCTTATGCATGTCTTCTATGGCCATCTTAATTTGATTATAACCTGCATACCCATCCATGAAGGATAGTAACGCGTGGTCTGCAGT
The DNA here is from genome assembly GCF_048544455.1 of Silene latifolia. Taxonomy (NCBI): domain Eukaryota; kingdom Viridiplantae; phylum Streptophyta; class Magnoliopsida; order Caryophyllales; family Caryophyllaceae; genus Silene; species Silene latifolia. The sequence goes on along the minus strand of NC_133532.1, from coordinate 76,409,830 downwards.
ATTGTCCACCAATATATCGATGTGTGGTAGAGGGAAGTCATCTTTAGGACTTGCTTTGTTTAAATCCCTAAAATCAACACAAACACGGATTCTCCCATCCTTTTTGGGTACGGGTACTATGTTGGCTACCCAAATGTCAATACTAAACTTTGATGAACCCGGCTTTGAATTGCTTTTCAACTTCTTCCTTAATCTTGAGAGCCCATTCTGTTCTCATTTGTCGAAGCTTCTGTTTTACAGGTTTGAAACCTGGCTTAATCGGGATTCTATGTTCGGCGATATCCCTGTCAATCCCTGGCATGTCTTTGTAGGACCAAGCGAAAACATCTTTGAACTCGTTTAGGAGGTCTATGAAATCGGCCCTTTCGGTAGAGCTCAAGGTAGTCCCTATCCTAAGTTCTTGGGGTTCTAGTTCGGTTCCTACATTGATGGGTTCGGTGTCCTCTATTACTGGTCCCCCTTCCCCTTCCTGTAGTATTTCTTTGGCTACGTAAGGAGGTATTTCGATCGAGTCTGGGTCTTGGTCATCCTCAGTATCATCGTAAACAGAATTGCACTCAAGATAACACAAAGAGTAAGCAAAACCTTATTTATTCATATTAAAGTTTGAGTAAAGTTGAAACAAAGAAGCCAACTGATCCATGGTCAGTGGCGGCAAAGGGACAGTGGTTGGGACATTTCCCGAACTACTGTGACTACTTGAGGCTAAGCTAGGAGAAACAAAGGGAGTGGGGATGACGACAGAAGAAGACTCTCTAATGACTTCTCTAGACTCCGACTCTGACTCCGACTCCGACTCGAACTCATCGTCTTCCGGTTCTTTTTTGAACATCTCTCCTTCTCCAGTGGTGAGCTTGAAGAGTCCTCCTTGATTGTTGGTCCATTTGATTGATTTTCTCCATCCTTTATGCTGACTTGCGTTGATTTCTGTGATTAACGCGGTGGGGTTGAAGCGATCGTCTTGAAGTATCATGGTAATGATCTCATCCTGCGCGGCCCTAATAAATCGATCTTCTCCAAACAATAGGTTAACAGCTTGTTCGTCTAAGCAAGGTGCTTGACGGGTTTTGACGGTAGGAACCGTTTCTGGAGGGATGAAGTAGCAATCGTGAAAGATCTCGATTCCGGCTAGCTTCCTCTCGAGATAATGCCAAGGCTCGGGAAATCCATGAAAGAGTTCTAAACTTCCTTCCTTAACAAAGTACCCATTTAGGATAGGGAGATAGGGTCGCATTTGGACTCCTACATGCTTACGGTTTTGGACTTGAGCGAGCATTTCGAGAACCTCTTCTTTGGTGGGTTTGTACCCTAGTCCAAGTGGTATCCTTTTTGAGCTGACTTCCTTGTATGGTGCGAAGGTGTTTCTTCGGGTAGGGTTCAAAGGCATTCCACGGAAGTATCCCTGTGTTTTGAGCATGTGGTTGACCACCAAGTTGGAGTAGGGATCATAGTATAAGGGTGCCAATTCGCTTTCTATGACACTTATGCTTTGGAAGCCCCCAAGTTCGTATACGGGATCTGCAAGGACTTGATTGTTTGACTACTTTTCGATTATTGCCTTGATGGGCGTTGAAGTGATCGTCACCACTTTGTCATTTAGTGGGATCTTGATCTTTTGATGGAGGGTGGATGTTACCGCTTTGGAAGCGTGAATCCAAGGTCTTCCTAGAAGTATGTTGAAGGAAGCTTCGATGTCCACTATTTGGAAGTTAACCTTTCGCTCGATTGGCCCTGTGGCTATGGTTAGGTTAACAAGTCCTACCACCTTTCTTCGTGTACCATCATATGCACGCACACCTTGATTGGTAGGGGTCCAATCCGACTCTTTCATGCCTAATTTGTATGCCGTTTTGAGGGCTATGACGTTGACCGCGGAGCCATCATCTACCAAGGTCATTGGCACGTTCTTCTTTAGACAAATTCCAGTGATGTAAAGAGCTAAATTGTGACTAGCGCCAAAAGGTGGCAAATCTTCGTCTGAGAAAGTAATAGGATTACTTAGCTTTGGTGATTCTTGGAAGACCAAGTTGACTACATCTTCGGGTGTCGAGTTATGTGTTAAATTTAGTTTGGCCAAAGCTTGCAGTAAAGCTTGGCGATGTGGGAATGAGCTCGCTATTAATTACCAGACTGAAAGATCAGCCTTTGTCTTCTGTAATTGCTTGAGCAAATGATCAATGGAGTCCTCTTCGTTATCATTTGGTGTGACAACGTTGGTTGGACCATTTTGAGTAGTGCTTTGATATGGACGACCCGAACGAGTTAGGTGGTCCACATCTTGGTCTTCACCGTTTTGGACTATTTCCTTCACTAGGGAGTTCTCAATGAGGTACTCGTCTTCGTCATCATCGGCCCAAACTCCTTTGATTGTAGCTAGTTTCCTCATTCTCATGATTTCATCCTCTAGTCATATGATTTGGTCGACTAGTTTATCTACCACGGCGACTATTTCTTGCATAGTAGCGTTTTGAGAGAAGATCAGTGGCATATGCTCTTTGGGTGTTGCGTTGGGATTGCGTAAAGTTGTCACCGTATTTCCTAATTCCCAAACTTGCATATCCACACTCCTTGCCCATGTGATAAAGTCGGAAATGGTAGGGGAGATAGTAGAATAGAACCTTTCATTCTCGATTGCATGGATTTCATCTTCAATTGGAGAAATGAGGTGTGAGCAATCTAAGGTAGATTCGTCACTTGTAATCACTAGAACTCAAAGAGGATTCTGAGTGTTGTTGGGTTTACCTCCCGGCGGTATTGGCAATCGACCATCTTCAATCATGTCTTGAAGCACATTTTTCAACTTTTAGCATTTTTCTGTGTCGTGCCCCATGCCCCTATGGTATTCACAGTACGAGTTCTCGTCCCAGAATTTGGATTTCCTTTCGGGTTCGGGAGTAGGTCCAGTGGGTTGGAGTTTGCCTTGCTTCATTAACCTTTTTAGAGCGTTGGAGTAAGTGTCCCCAAGATTTGTGAATTTCCTTGGTGGGGTAGTTTTCTTGGATGGCTCGAGAAGGTTAACTTCATCTGTCTTGCTAGTGGAGCCGTATGAACGAGTTGTTGAGCCTTGGTATCCTCGACCTACCGTTTTGGACAAGAGTCCTTTACGGATTTCATCTTCAATCCTTGTCCCTAGTACGGTTAAGTCCTTGAAAGTTTTGATATTTTGGTACCTCAAATGATTGGCATAGATGGGTTTGAGATTGTCCACAAACTTCTCCACAAGGGTAGCCTCATCCGGGCGTTCAACTAGTTGGCTACTAGTCTTCCTCCACCTACTTAGGAAGTCGGTGAATCCTTCTTTGTCATTTTGGGTAAGAACCTCTAGAGTGCGCATGTTAACTTGGATCTCGGCATTATCCGTATATTGTTTAGAAAACTCGATTACGGCATCTTCCCAAGTAGCGACCTTCTTGTGTTCTAAGGAGTAGAACCATTGCTTCGGGATGGTGTCAAGAGATGAAGGAAAGATCCTTAAGAACATCTCGGGTTTGATGCCTTTGATAGACATGTAATCCTTGAAGGCACGGATCTGGTTCAAAGGGTTCTCGTGCCCCTTGAATTTAGGGATATCCGTCATATTGAAGTTGGTTGGCAATTTGGAATTGACGGCTTCATACTTGCGATTGTTCTCCCTATAAATGTCATCCCCTTTAAGGTACATCAATTGCTCCTCTAAGTATTGGAGTCTTTTTTCGGCTACAGTTAGTCCCATGGGAGGATTTTCATCCCTGGATTCATCCGCGGAGTCACCTATTACTTCACTTTCATGGGGAGGCAACCTTCCCTCTACGGCATAGATCCGGCCCTCGATGGTCTCAAGGCGATCATGGACTTGGTATTGGGTATCTTGGATACGGGCTAGCGCGGCTAGGATTCGATCATTACCATCTTGAAGTTGGTGGAGGTTTGTTTCGCTGGATCCAGGCATCTTGAAAACTGGATAAGAGATCGATGACGAATCAAAACACGATCGATCATTCTAACACACTTGCTAAAAGAAGAAATGTTTTGACTCGTGAAGTGGGTGTGTGCCACTTGTGTTGAGTGAGCTTTGAAGAAAAGACAAGGTTTTGAAAATGTGTATCCTAGTCAACTATAGTGTAGTTGTAGGAGTGGACTCGAAGTGAGGTTTTGAAATGGGCTTGTGGCCCGAATTTTGACTCGACAAATGGACAGAGTTTTGACTGGGTTTTGCGCTAATCAATGGCCTCTTTTTTTTTCGAAATTTTGATTTTTAAAAAAGGATTTTGATTTTTACAAAAATCGTCATGGTTCTGTTTAGAAATGATGATCACGTAAGGTACAAACATTCATACAAGCATTATAACGGATGCTGAGTGCATTTAAAAGGGTTTTGGTTTAAAGGGTGGGTTCTTTATATACCGAACCATCAAACCCGAAGTCTCAGGAGAGGCTCGTACTAAACAAGAGTAAGGCCGATTCCTAGTCCATTTCCTCAAGTAGTGAAAGCCCTTGATACAAACAAGAGTAAGCATCATGGTATGGATGACGTCAATCGCTATCCATCCTTAGGCCCAAATAAGAATTAGGACCGTTTAGACGGGACGATTGGTCGAATGGGTTGGGTTGGGCCTAAGAAGGCCGAATAAAACGGTCTAGGAAGACCGAGTTGTGAAAACCGACAATTGTCTTGTACAAATTATTCCCTAACCTTGTTCAAGTTTCACCCTTGGCTACACGTAAGTGTATTATCCCCAGCGGAGTCGCCAAACTGTGGACAGCGGGGGGCCCACGAGGGCGCTTGGGAGGAAGAGAACAAGCGTTTGCATTTTTGTTGGAGTCGCCACCAATTTTTATGGGAAATTAGAACCGTTCAAATACCTCGTGTCATGTCAAAATACAAAGTAGTGACATGAACACTAAGCAATCGTTACCCTTAGCATTCTATGTCTAGAATGACTCTCGTGGATGCCAATGAACACGGGTGTTCACGGAGATCTGGAGTAAGGGATGAGGGTACGTATTAGGAAGATCTTTTGATCGAACACCTAATCCTGCCCGCCTCGATTGCGGCCTCTACTAATGATTAGTGACATCATTAGTACTCGATATATCGTCGGCTATATGCATGCAATGCAACATCCAAGTTTTAATCCTAACATGTGAAAATTAACTAAGTCGGTTGACACGTAATTAGCAAACAATTGGGTCGAAGTAGGATTTAATGTTCAGTTACATGTGAAAACATACAAATGATATAAAATTCAATGATAAATACAATAAAGAAAATTGCAATAATGAAAAAATTACAATAATTACATTGGATTAGGCGATTTATGTCGAAAATACCTTCAAAACGGATAATTTGAGAAAAGGAATAAAAGAATGAATCAAAAGAAATAACCGAACAAGTCAGCAGGCGATAATACGGTTAATAGTTAATTATACGTAAACTAAATAACTAGGTCAAGGCAAAAACGAAGTTCAGGGACAGAATTCAACCCGGAACAGGCGCAGCAGAGCCGCGTCTCTTGGAATAGGCGCAGCAGTTGCTGCGTCTGTTCCTGACCTGAATTCTGGCTGTGAAGCCGGAATTGCGCGTTGTTAATACTCGTCGGTAAATATAATGATTTATTAAATTATTTACTCGGATGAAAGTGATTAGTAGGTTATTTACATGTGATTAAGGGTCATAAAACAATAAATCATGGATGAGACGGAATTAAACGAATTAATTACATGAAAGAATGATTGATTAGTGACATGGGTGAAATAAATAGATTAAGCATAATGAATTAACGACAAATAAATGACGAATATGTGATAGATACCACAAAAGACAGACGTAAATATGTCAATGATGAATTCCAGAAACTCAATATTGATGAATTGAATCCCTAAAACCCGAATTGAGTTTAATGACGAAAACCCGCAAATATGAGATTATAAGGGATTTAAGTCGAATTAACGATTAGATTACATGCTAATGAATGATAAATAACATACATGTGAATTATTAGACTATTATGTCAAAGAATTAACAGGAAACAAACGAAACAAATAAAAGTTTGACGAATTTCAGAGGACGAAGGAAGAAGAATGGAAGCAGGAACTGCGGCGCCTTCGAAGAGGTGCAGCAGTTGCTGCGTCCTTTCTCGACGTCTGTCTACTGGAAATCCGTAAAAAGAGGTTTTTAAGCAAGCTTTTATAAATTGGTTTTAAGAGGTATTTTCGACATAAACCTTACAATTGATGATACAAAAAGTAAAATACAATAAATAAAAGGAGAGATTTACACCCTCAGACTTACATGTTGACGAAACGAGATGAACTAAGTTTACGATTAGTGATGCTCGACTCGAACTATAATGCAAATATGAAAGTGCCCTCGTAAGAGGAAAACGATTAGATTAATTAAGTTGATTGATGTGGAGTTGGTCAAATTGGTCGGTCATGCAAACGCGGCTGGTACTCAGAAGGATCCGAGCTTACGTGGTCAAATGTTCAAGCACGTAGACGCCAAAAAGTAAGAACAAAGGTCTAGAATGCAAAGGAAGAAGAGAAGGGCGGACACTCGCGTGAGAAATATGTGAGACCGAAGGTCTCTATTTATACTAATCACGGAATTAGGTTTTAGGAAAGAAGAGAAAGATCCGGAAATAACCGACTTAGGTTAAACACGGAAACTTGGACAAAAAGAAAGCCTTGAGGAAGAGGCGCAGCAGGTGCTGCGTCCCTTGGAAGAGGCGCAGCACTTGCTGCGTCCTTTCCTCAGCGGGTTCCTCCTGCGCAAGAAAGCGCGTTTGACAGCCTGTCGTATTTTAGGCATAACTTTCTCTACAAGACTCGGATTAAGGTGATTTAGGTGGCGTTGGAAAGCTAAAAGAAAGATATAGAACTTTCTGTGAAATAGGCCTGACCCAAAAAAGTCGTTATTGCCTCGTAAAACGGGCCTAAAGCTCGGATTGTCAATTTAACTAAATGAAATGCACATTTTGTAATGTAAACTTTTAGGTTAGCCCAAAGAAGTGACATGTGACTCAAAATGAGATATAATCTCAACATTTTATGATATCCTAACCTTAGGTAGACAAGCACATTGCTTTGACTCGGGATTTGACGGTTTTAGGAAATGAAGACGATTTTTAACCCAGACTCCAAATAAACTCTAATTACTGCCAAAACGACCGTATCGGCACGTAGATGACAATTAAGTGGTAGATGTAAATGTTTGAGCGATCACTTGACGATAAACTTACGAACTGTCACAAATCGTTCCGCGTACCAAACATGCGGCCCAATCATCATCGGGTGGTTTGCGGGAGGTGCAGAAATGAGGTGTCTACACATGCTTGAACATTCGACCACGTAAGCTCGGATCCTTCTGAGTACCAGCCTCGTTTTCATGACCGACCAATTTGACCAACTACACATCAATCAACTTAATTAATCTAATCGTTTTCCTCTTACGAGGGCACTTTCGTCTACATTCGAGTCGAGCATCACTAATCAATAACTTAGTTCTTCTCGTTTCGTCAAACATGTAAGTCTGAGGGTGTAAATCCCTATTTTATTTATTGTTATTTACTTTTGTATCATCATTAATGTAAGGTTTATGTCGAAAACACCTCTTAAAACCGATTTCTAAAACCGTGCTTTAAAACCTCTTTTTACGGATTTCCAGAAGACAAACCGTCGAGAAAGGACGCAGCAACTGCTGCGCCTCTTCGAAGGAGCGCAGTTCCTGCTGCGCCTCTTCGTGAGGCTGTCGCAGTTCCTGCTTCCTTTCTTCTTCCTTCATCCTCTGTAATTCGTCAATCTTCTGTTTGTTTCGTTTGTTTTCTTTAATTCTTCGATACAATAGTCTAATAATCTCATGTATACTATTTATCATTCATTAACACGTATAATTCATCGTTAAATCCGAATTAAATCCCAAGTAATCCCATATTTGCGGGTTTTCGTCATTAAATTCAATCCGGATTGTAGGGATTCGATTCGTTCATATCGGGTTTCTGGAATTCGACCGTTGATATATTTTCATCTGTCTTTTGTCGTATTCGTCATTAATTTGTCTTGTTTAGCCTATTTGTTCACCTATGTCATTAATCAACCGTTAATTCATGTAAATAATCCGTTTGCATCCGTCTCATCCTTGTTTTATTGCTTTTATGACTGTTAATCACATGTAAATAACCTATTAACCACTTTCATCCGAGTAAATATGTTACTTATCCATTAAATTCGCCAATTTACATTAACAATTTGCAGTTCCGGCTTCACAGCCAGAACCCACCCTTGGAACAGAAGCAGAAACTGCTGCGCCTCTTCCAAAGGGCGCAGTCCTGCTGCGCCTGTTCCAGGTTGAGTTCTTTCTCTGACCTCCGTTGTTGCTTGACCTAGTTTGATTAGCTTACGTATAATTGACTATTAATCGTAATATCACCTACTGATCTGTTCGTTAATTCTTCCTTTTATTCTTTTTCTCAAATCATCCGTTTTAAAAGTATTTTCGACATAAATCAGTGAATCCAATGTAATTATTGTAATTTTCATTATTGTAATTTTCTTTATTGTATTTATCATTGTATTTTGTATCCATTTTATGTTTTCACATGTAATTGAGCATTAAATCTTCACATGCTAGGATTAAAACTTGGATGTTGCATTGCATGCATATAATCGGCGATATATCGAGTATAGATGATGTCCCTAATCATTAGTAGAGGCCGCTATCGAGGCGGGCGGGATTAGGTGTTCGATCAAAAGAGCTTCCTAATACGTACCCTCACCCCTTACTCCAGATCTCTGTGAACATCCGTGTTCATTGGCATCCACGAGAGTCATTCTAGACATAGAATGCTAAGGGCAACGATTGCTTAGTGTTCATGTCACTACTTTGTGTCTTGACATGACACGAGGTATTCGAACGGTTCCAATTTCCCATAAAAATTGGTGGCGACTCCAACAAATGCAAACGCTTGTTCTCTCCTCCCAAGCGCCCCGTGGCCCCCGTTGTCCACGGTTTGGCGACTCACTGGGATAATACACTTACGTGTAGCCAAGGGTGAAACTTGAACAAGGTTCGGGAATAATTTGTACAAGATAATTGTCGGTTTTCATAACTCGGTCTTCCTAGACCGTTTTATTCGGCCTTCCTAGGCCCAACCCAACCCATTCGACCAATCGTCCCGTCTAAACGGTCCTAATTCTTATTTGGGCCTAAGGATGGATAGCGATTGACGTCATCCATACCATGATGCTTACTCTTGTTTGTATCAAGGACCTTCACTACTTGAGGAAATGGACTAGGAATCGGCCTTACTCTTGTTTGGTACGAGCCTCTCCATAGACTTCGGGTTTGATTGTTCGGTATGGCAACCCACCCTTTAAACCAAAACCCTTTTAAAAGCACTCAGCATCCCGTTATAATGCTTGTATGAATGTTTTTACCTTACGTGATCACCATTTCTAAATGAAACCATGACGATTTTTGTAAAAATCAAAACCCTTTTTTAAAAAAAAAGTATTTTCGAAAAAGGCCATGGATTAGCGCAAAACCCAGTCAAAACTTTGTCCGTTTGTCGAGTCAAAATTCGGGCCCAAGCCCATTTCAAAACCTCACTTCGAGTCCACTCCTACAACTACACTATAGTTGACTAGGATATACATTTTCAAAACTTTGTCCTTTCTTCAAAACTCACTCAACACAAGTGGCACACACCCACTTTAAGAGTCAAAACATTTCTTCTCTTTGCAAGCGTGTTAGAATGGTCGATCGTGTTTTGATTCGTCATCCATCTCTTATCCAGTTTTCAAGATGCCTAGAACCAGTGACGCGAACCTCAACCAACTTCAAGATGGTAATGATCGAATCCTAGCCGCGTTAGCTCAAATCCAAGTTACCCAAGATCAAGTCTATGATCGCCTTGACACCATCGAGGGTCGGATCTATGCCGTAGAGGGGAGGTTGCCTCCTCACGAAAGTGAAGTAGTAGGTGACTTCGCGAGTGAATCCAAGGACGAAAATCCTCTCATGGGAATGACTGTAGCCGAGAAAAGACTCCAATACTTAGAGGAGCAATTGATGTACCTTAAAGGAGATTGTAACACCCCCATATACAGAGGAGCCTGAACTAGGCCTTCCTTAGCATATAAGGGCATCATCATCTCGGTTGCGCGAGGACAGTAATAATCAAATGTCGATAAAAGAACTATTACGTTATATTACAAGTGAATTAAAACCAACTGATGCTTCCAACGATACAACTCAAAGACTACTCGCTACCACTATCAAATCTCGTGAAGACTCATCCCTGCCCGGACTCCAGCTATCAACGATATCAACACCCGCTAAGACAGACTGCTCACCATAAGGGATCACGGCAGACACATAAAACAACAAGACAACCACACAAGGTCAGTACTGAGATAAGATACAACAATGCCAACCACACCTAACAATACAACACAACACAATCAGTCACGCACAAGCACACCCACACCGATCAATCTCCGACACCGACTATCCACTAGACCAGCCCTGCCAGTGGGGGACCGCAGCCGTACCCACCAAATCCCCGCTCATCATACCGAGCGATAACCCTGTCCCATTAATGTGCACATCCCCTTCCGTGGCAGGTTCCACGAAGGGCGAAACTAGGGCGTGAAGCCAGTCCCGCAAGTGACTCCATTCAGCTGAGAACGCATCTCGAGAACCAGAGACAAACAATCAGCAATCACAATACACATCAATAACCGTCATAATACAACTGCAATAATACACAACAACCACAACAGCCAACGCACTAAACCATCTACAGAGACTGAGTAGGCGAACCTACCTTTACGCAACTGCAACCATTCCATGCCAACATATGACATATCCAGCAATCAAGCAAAGCCTATAACCACAACACAATCATCTATTACTATCAAGCAAACCCTAACTGTAAAGATAAAGATACGGATGATGATGACAACATACCTACAAAGAGAAACCCGGCAAAAGACCGCTACCCGACTCAAGCTACGCTCTCCTAAGGCACAAGGACCTTCAAAGGGCTTCCATGGAGGTTTTATGGTGAAGGGAAGGGAAAGAGGCGACCAAAGGATAGAAGAAATGAGGCGGAAATGATTTGCGGATTTAACAAAACTCGATTAAAAACCCTCGCTGAAAACCCGATACTCGATCGAGTACCACACATACTCGATCGAGTGACCCCCTACTCGATCGAGTAACCACGCTACTCGATCGAGTAGCCTCTACTCTATCGAGTACCACCCATAACTCGTAACCCAAGATAGCTTTGGCACGCACTTCTAAGAACTATTCGCTTTCCCAAGGTTAGTCAATGCTGGTCAAAGGGTCCCTAAAAGAGTGGGTATTACAGTCATCCCCCCTTAAAAAGAACTTTGTCCCCGAAGTTCAACTCACCTATCTCAACAAACAAGACCCGGGAACAACGTCCTCACCACTCTTTCGACACACGTCACCTACTCTCTTGAAACGTCATCCCCCATGTCATCATCATCATTATCTAACGTGCTAAGTATATGTACATGTATATGTATATGTATATCGGCTCTTACAAACCATCATATAAACATCATCATCATCAACTGTCACTCTATATGTATACATCCACTCTTACAAACTATCATATATAAAGCATCAACCTCGCAATACGAACCAGCACAAACAACGATCACCCATCATATATGAGATTATCCTCCCCTTACTGGTAACAACTATCCACCCGAAACATATCTCATAATGACTTCATGCTGCACAACTAATACCACTATGTTACTCACAACGCGATTCTATTACGACACATGGCACCACATCTATCACTTTATGACTGTCCTTTAAAACATACTATCATATTCACTGCAACGCATGAATTACTCAACAAACTGAGGTAACCAATTACAACTTCATACAAGCAAAGTGACCAAGGTACTAGAAAATTTTGTAATTAAACAACAAAGTATTATAAACGAACAACAACATACATTTCAAAATCAGCCTTTTTATTTTGCGACATTACTCTTTCCCTCTAAAAAGAACTTCGTCCCCGAAGTTCAACACCAATATTACCACACATATTACCTATTACTTGCATCGTAACATAAATTAGAACCGTATTATTTATTATGGACATTACTCACTAAGCATATACTCGTTAAATTAGAACTCATACACCAACCACCGGAATAACTAGCCGCCGTCGATAAAGCATGTTAATATCGTATGCACAATTGTATGAAAAGATGTAACTCCGATGAATAGATAGTAATATGGCGGATGTAATATTTAAAACAACAAGGAACCATCACCACTTCACTACTTGTGACAAATATGCATATAAAACCCAAGTGCAGCGTCTAGCATATGAAATGAACGGTTCAAAGGTGTTACTAAGCATCACTAACCATGCTAAACATCATACATGTAATTATATAACAATTAAACAATTTTATTACTTCAAAAGTTTCTGTAACAGTGCTACTCGATCGACTATGTAGTGGTACTCGATCGAGTGCCCTGCTACTCGATGGAGTGTCTTGGCTACTCGATCGAGTAGCCCTGAGATCAGAATGCATCAATTCCGACATACCTGTAGCTACTCGACCGAGTATGGGGTACTCTGTCGAGTACCTACAGGTCAAACACCTTGGGAAAACCTGTCATAGACCACATGTATATACATAAAATCGTCACATAACTTGAGTCGGAATGACCTCCCGACTCACAGAATCCTGCAACAAAGTCAACTAGTAAATCCAGCCTTATGGCCAAGCATACAAATCCAAGAATAAAGGTTCTAACAACCAACAACTACCAACATCCAAGGCCAACAATCATAACAAAGATAAAGAAATAGGAGTGTCACTTCTGTTGTTGCTGCTGCTCCTCCTCCATCACCTCATCACCACCACCATCACCTCCCGAAGTCCCCGCTCCCGATGACCCAATACATGCATCGACTCCCGCTCCATCCCCCGGACCTACGTGCCATGAGGTCAAACCACCATAGGGAAAGGACTGAGGCGTCCCCCAAGCTGACTGATCCACTCTGTAAGAGTGGAAAACCCCACTATAGTCCCCAAAACCACTCCACCAAACCAGATGCGGTCCCTCGGTCCCAATCCCCTGGGTGTACGCCATCTCATGCATGTTTCTGAGTGTCAAAGTAGATGACACTCTCTCTGCCAAGTAACTCGATCGCGTCTCTGGGGTGTCAAGGTAGGGGTAGCATAGAAAAGGATGCTGCTGTGGTGGTGCTACCAGCCGTGGTCTGGTCTCAGCGGTCCTCTCTCTCACTCTACGGGGTCCTCTCCCCAACCTGGGCCTCTCCTCCCTGACCGCCGCGTTCTCCCCCTTCTCCGGCTCGGGCATCACCTGGAGAATCACGTCATCGATGAGATAGGTCTGTAACTGGCGAGGCACGTCATCATCCTCCTCTTCCTCCTCGTCGGAGTCAACAGCTGTCACCACCGGCTCTAACGGCTCGGTCGATGGAAGGTGCTCAGGAGCCGGGATCCCCATCCAACTCACCCCCCACACTCTCCAGGCTAGGCTACCGTCGGCCAAAGTTCTCAACCATTTCAGGTCGAGATAGTAGTCATGGTCCATCGTAGGCACCGGTGTAGCCAGAGGCACATAATCCGCACAAGCCTTAAAGGAGGTTAGCTTTTCAGCTAACCGAGTAGCGATGGCGCCACAACTCAGGTACCGGGAAGAGGCAGTGGCCATCAAAGCAAGGCTAGCGCAGACGATGGCAGGAGCATTAAAGAACACTTTCCTGGCCCGCTCCGAGTTGAGGTAGGACATCAGAAGCAACACCTCAAGGTTGTTCAGTTTACTGATATCTGGTCTATCATAAAGGATGTTCGAGAGGGAACGAAGAAAGATCCTCAATGTGACATGCCGAACATCATTAATCAGCATGTTGCTTGAGGTGGGAGCTGGTTTTCCGGTCAGACAAGGCATTAGGCGGCAGACACCGCACTCAGCAGGGATATCAGTGATGGAATCCTTGGGAGGCTTGGCCAACCCAAGGTGAGACACAAAAATATCCATAGTTAACAGGAAACTGGTGTTCATCAACCTAAACTCAACGGTTTGGGCAGCTGGGTCATAAATAAAGGAGCTCATATACTCCAAGGTAAGAAAAGTGTAGGAATGTTTCCTAAGCCTATATAACCCCGTAAAACCCAAAGTCTCGAATATATGACGGACATCCGTCTCTATTCCCAAATCCTTCAAAAGTGTAGTGTCTACACACCTCGTCGGCCTCATTTTGCGTTTTTGCAAAGCTACAAAACGCTCTCTTTGCTTGAAGTCTACAAACACTACTGAAGGGTATTCCGGTACCGCGGGCACCACAGGTCCACTCCCCTCCCCAATCTCAGGCTGTGTCACCCTCCCCCGTTTACTCTGACGGGTCCCTACGTTCGGTCTCGGCATCTGTTTCAGCATATGATTTAAAGAAACTTGTATAAACATGTAAAGCATACAATTCACGCAATTGAACTTGGATGAAAAACTAAGTACACACTTTCACCAGTAATTTCCCAATTTGATATGCACATTCAGTTTATAGCTACTCATGTTCACTAGTTGTGAAAAGTTTATCATGATGAACACACATTCCCAACCAATTCTAACATCCTAGCATGATTCAATTTTACTCCATACACACTCTTAATAACATGTGAGGTACTTGTTCATGCCCATAGAAAAGTAATTTAGAACATATCATCATCAACTTTCGTTATTAGACACAAAACAATTCAATTAGGCTTGTCAGACGGTCTTTACAGCTGTAACAATTTTGATATATTCCCCATCAATTAACATTACCACTATCATATTGAAGTTTATCCCTTACCTAAACATTCATATTCAACACCCAATTTCAAATATAGAAGACGAATTTCAATTTGGGCACTTTTAAGACAACTTTTTAGGGTGAAAAACATCAAAATTCATCCTTCAACATGTTATAAACAAGGTATAGTACTCAATTTCATCATCTAATCCATGTAAAACAACCAGAATCGATTTTGATTTTTGTAAACCCTAGAAATTTCGGTTTCAATTTGGCAATTTCTTGTCTATTTTACAGCAATTAATCACCAACAATCAAGGAAAGAAGTCATGTGAATCATATTACAACAACTAAAAGCAACAAATTGATCATATGAATCGAAATTTCAGATTATACAATCATTCCAACAATTTAAAGGCACAAAAACATGTAAATAGGGAAGAAATCATACCTTGATTAAGTAGTAAAGTAAAGGAACGAAATTAAACAAAGAAAATAACCCCAAATTAACCACTACCAACACAAGAATATGAGAGATTTGAGGAGTTTTAGAGCCTAGGGTTCGAATAAAGGAGAAAGAATGAGAGGGATTAGAAAGGATAGGGGTTTTAAGAAACCCGTAAGAATCACTGTACAGTAACCTACTCGATCGAGTGTCTATGGTACTCGATCGAGTACCACCCTACTCGATCGAGTAGGAGCTATTTCATCGAGTATCTGCAGAAATTTTTCCACATCCCGACGTCCTAGCTTCCTAACTAGATCGAGTGAGGTCTACTCGGTCTAGTAAGCACTCGCACTCGGTCAAGTATAGTTAAGAACTCGGTCAGAAATACGAAGTAACTTGAAGATTCCTGCAAAAACAATATCGCGTGTCGATCCCAAACTAAGTTCGGATTCGTCACTAGTTATCATGCTCGTTCACGCATTACCATTATTACTCAAGCCTAACGTATCGTCTCAACAAATAAGGTGTATGTCACATTACGCTACACAAATTACCCAACTCGGTTTACCTGCTACCGAGTCATTCATAAGCATAATCACGTCATCATACTACACTTAAACTCATTTTACCACATTACTACCAAACTCGTGTTCACTTTAACTTGAAACATATAATTAACATTAATTCATTCTTTCATATATCATATAAATGCATACTCTTCATAACAACTTAATCTATCATGTTCCAAATTCAATCATAAGCAAATCATCTTACACAAATCGATTATCACGCAGCGGAAAAATTTCAACCAATAAACAAGGCATGTACGCATTACTGTATGCTATGTTTCATATTATAACTCAACAATTCCATAACTATCATTGTTGTAATTACGGTAGGGCTTATAAACTCATACATGGCTACCGTTATTATCAACTTAAAGCCAACACCAACATGTTCACTCTTCTATTATAGCATACACTTTGACATTTCCACGCATTAACACCACCTTTACTCACTAATTCCACCAACGATTACCCTGCACGGCCCAAATACAGCTATCACACCCCTATTAACTCTAACAAAGACTCAACCAGAGGTAGCTCCGACACAATTAGCATACACGTCACATACAAACACGAGAACTCCACATTCCCATACCCTGTGACTGGCTTAAGTACCATGGGGCCAAGACTTTGAAATGAGGGCGCCTACTCACCCAAAATCTAGCAACAGCTGGGGCTCCCATTATACATACACCAGGTTCATTTTATTAGACTCGCTAAGTTCATTGAGTTCATTGGTTACAAGTTCCAAAATCGTCGCTCTGATACCACTTTGTAACACCCCCAAATCCAGAGGAGCCTTAACTAGGCCTTCCTTAGCATATAAGGGCATCACCATCTCGGTTGCCCGAGGACAGTAATAATCAAATGTCGATAAAAGAACTATTACGTTATATTACAATTGAATTAAAACCAACTGATGCTACCAACGATACAACTCAAAGACTACTCGCTACCACTATCAAATCTCGTGAAGACTCATCCCTGCCCGGACTCCAGCTATCAACGATATCAACACCTGCTAAGACAGACTGCTCACCATAAGGGATCACGACAGACACATAAAACAACACGAAAACCACACAAGGTCAGTACTGAGATAAGATACAACAATGCCAACCACACCTAACAATATAACACAACACAATCAGTCACGCACAAGCACACCCACACCGATCAATCTCCGACACCGACTATCCACTGGACCAGCCCTGTCAGTGGGGGACCGCAGCCGTAGCCACAAAATCCCCGCTCATCATACCGAGCGATAACCCTGTCCCATTAATGTGCACATCCCCTTCCGTGGCGGGTTCTACGAAGGGCGAAACTAGGGTGTGAAGCCACTCCCGCAAGTGACTCCACTCAGGCGAGAACACATCTCGAGAACCAGAGACAAACAATCAGCAATCACAATACACATCAACAACTGTCATAATACAACTGCGATAATACACAACAACCACAACAATCGATGCACTAAACCATCTACAGAGACTGAGTAGGCGAACCTACCTTTACGCAACTGCAACCATTCCATGCCAACATATGACATATCCAGCAATCAAGCAAAGCCTATAACCATAACACAATCATCTATTACTATCAAGCAAACCCTAAATGTAAAGATAAAGATACGGATGATGATGACAGCATACCTACAAGGAGAAACTCGGCAAAAGACCGCTACCCGACTCAAGCAACGCTCTCCTAAGGCACAAGGACCTTCAAAGGGCTTCCATGGAGGTTTTATGGTGACGGGAAGGGAAAGGGGCGACCAAAGGATAGAAGGAATGAAGCGGAAATGATTTGCGGATTTAACAAAACGCGATTAAAACCCTCGCTGAAAACCCGATACTCGATCGAGTACCACACATACTCGATCGAGTGACCCCCTACTCGATCGAGTAACCACGCTACTCGATCGAGTAGCCTCTACTCTATCGAGTAACACCCATACCCGTAACCCAAGATAGCTTTGGCTCGCACTTCTAAGAACTATTCCCGTTCCCAAGGTCAGTCAATGCTGGTCAAAGGGTCCCTAAAAGGGCGGTATTACAGAGATGACATTTATAGGGAGAACAACCGCAAGTATGAGGCCGTCAATTCCAAATTGCCAACCAACTTTAGTATGACGGATATCCCTAAATTCAAGGGGCATGAAAACCCTTTGAACCACATCCGTGCCTTCAAGGATTACATGTCTATCAAAGGCATCAAACCCAAGATGTTCTTAAGGATCTTTCCTTCATCTCTTGACACCGAAGAAACACCTTCGCACCATACAAGGAAGGCAACTAAAAAAGGATACCACTTGGACTAGGATACAAACCCACTAAAGAGGAAGTTCTCGAGATGCTCACTCAAGTTCAAAACCGTAAGTACGTGGGAGTCCAAATGAGACCCTATCTCCCTACCCTAAACGGATACTTCGTTAAGGAAGGAAGCCTAGAACTCTTTCACGGTTTTCCCGAACCTTGGCACTATCTCGAGAGGAAGCTAGCCGGAATCGAGATCTTTCACGATTGCTACTTCATCCCTCCAGAAACGGTTCCTACCGTCTAAGCCCGTCAAGCACCTTGCTTAGACGAACAAGCTGTTAGTCTATTGTTTGGAGAGGATCGATTTGTTAGAGCCGCGCAGGATGAGATCATTACCATGATACTTCAGGACGATCACTTCAACCCTACCGCGTTAAATCACAGAAACAAACGCGAATCAACAGAAAGGATGAAGAAAATCAATCAAGTGGACCAACAATCCAGGAAGACTCTTCAAGCTCACCACTGGAGAAGGAGAGATGTTCAAAGGAGAACCAGCAGACGATGAATTCGAGTCACATTCGGAGTCAGAGTCAGAGTCTAGAGAAGTCACTTGGGAGTCTCCTCCTGTCGTCATCCCCATTCCCTTTATTTCTCCTAGCTTAGCCTCGAGTAGTAACAATAGTTCGGGAGATATCCCAACCACTGTCCCTTTACCGCCGCTGACCACAGATCAGATGGCTTCTTTGTTTCAACTTTTCTCAAACTTTAATATGAATAAATCGGTTAACTTACTCTCTTTGTGTTATCTTGATGCAATTCTGTTTACGATGATACTGAGGGTGACCAAGACCCAGATTCAATTGAAATACCTCCCTACTTAGCCAAAGAAATACTACAGGAAAGGGAAGGGGGACCAGTAATAGAGGACACCGAACCCATCAATGTAGGAACCGAACTAGAACCCCAAGAACTTAGGATAGGGACTACCTTGAGCTCTACCGAAATGGCCGATTTCATAGACCTCCTAAACGAGTTCAAAGACGTTTTCGCATGGTCCTAAAAGGACATGCCAGGGATCGACAGGGATATCGCCGAGCATAAAATTCCGATTAAGCCAGGTTTCAAGCTTGTAAAACAGAAGCTTTGCCGAATGAGAACGGCATGGGCTCTCAAGATTAAGGAAGAAGTTGATAAGCAATTCAAAGCCGGGTTCATCAATGTTTTCGAGTATTCTGACTGGGTAGCCAACATAGTACCTGTACCCAAAAAGGATGGGAGAATCCGTGTTTGTGTTGATTTTAGGGACCTAAACAAAGCAAGTCCTAAAGATGACTTCCCTCTACCACATATCGACATATTGGTGGACAATACTGCAGACCACGCATTACTATACTTCATGGATTGGTATGCGGGTTATAACCAAATCAAGATGGCCATAGAAGACATGCATAAGACCGCCTTTGTCACTCAATGGGGAACCTATTGCTATACGGTAATGCCGTTTGGATTAATCAACGCCGGAGTTACATATTAACGCACCGCAACTACACTCTTACATGACATGATGCACAAAGAAGTTGAGGTATACGTAGACGACATGATTGTCAAGTCCAAGGATAGAGAAGGGCATATTGCGAACCTTCGCAAATTTTTCGCAAGGCTACGAAAGTACAACATGAGGCTCAATCCTCTGAAGTGCACATTCGGAGTAACATCTGGTAAACTCCAGGGATACGTCGTTAGCCAACGAGGTATAGAAATAGACCCTTCCAAGATCAAGGCTCTGATCGAAATGCCACAACCTCAAACTGAAAAAGAAGTCAGAGGATTCCTGGGAAAAGTGCAATATATAAGTCGATTCATATCGAAACTCACCATGATTTGCGAGCCCATCTTCAAGAAACTCAAGAAAATGGATCACACCATGTGGGATGATGATTGTCAAAAGGCATTTGATCGAATAAAGGAGATATTGGCTAAACCACCAGTGCTCATGCCACCTCAACGAGATCAACCTCTTGGTGTATATCTCACAGTAACCGAAATAGCCATGGGCGCCATGCTATCTCAAACTGTGGGAAGCGAAGAAAGGGCTATCTACTACCTTAGTAAGAAGTTCTTAGAGTACGAGTGCAAATACTCACAACTCCAAAAGACATGCCTCGCTCTTGTGTGTGAAACGAAGAAGCTACGCCATTACATGCTTAGCTACTCTGTCAAAATATACTCCAAAATGGATCCAGTCAAATACCTCTTCGAAAAACCCGTCCTCAAAGGACGTCTAGCAAGATGGACTTTGATGCTCTCAGAGTTCGACCTCAAATATGTGCCTCTGAAAGTAATAAAAGGATGCGCCGTCGCCGAATTCTTCGCAGAGAATCCCATCAATGATGCACAAATAATAGACACTTGGTCATTTCCAGACGAGGATATACTCCAAACCGACGTAGACTCCTGGGACCTTTACTTTGATGGAGCATCAAACTTAAGAGGATTTATGGTCGGGACTAAATCTTTTCGGTAACTTGTCGTTAGGAGCACCTAGACCAAAACACAATTTATAGCTTCACAAACAACTCTACAATTAGTAAAGAGCAAGTAAAGGTCGAATCCCAAGGGACGGGAATTGAAATGAGATTTCTATTGAAACTAGTGGTGTCTTAGGGGTGTCACAATTTGGGTTGATGTAGAAGGTCACTAAACTAAATAGCAATGAAAGTAAATAAACAAGATGAATTGAAAGGGTTGTAAACAATTGATAAAAAGCACTAGGGTATCATGGGGTCATAGGGGATTCATGGGAATTGATCATACAAACATGTTCTCAAATTATAAGCAAGCAATTATTGTTGTGATGGATTGAGTTGGGTTATATCTTACAATCCTAGGAAAGTTTGGGTCCCGGAGCCGAATCGATTAGATTGTACAACACCTACAAGTCGACTAAGTTTTCCCTACTCAACAACATGCATGGTCTAATTAGACTCGAGTTGGTTTATGTCTTACAAGTCTCATTGAAAAGGTAGGTAATGGGTAAAAAATGCAAGGATTCATAGGCTCGCATTTCATCAAACATAGCATGTGCATGAGTTGAGATCAAAACAAGCAAGCAAATAAACCATGAAAGCATATTAATATAAGCATGAATCATTCCCCATGTTGGTTTCCCCTAATTACCCATTAACCCTAGCTATGGAAATACTCACTCATTATCATGTTGAACATGCTAGCAAGGTTGTCAATCATACCAACAAAGTGAAACATGATGAACAAATAAAAGTAATTAGCAATAATTAAAAAGGGATTAAGAGAATTATACCTACTAATGATTCCAATAATAAAGCAAAGAATAAAAAAAGTACTTGATGCTTGATTGAGAGGTTGTCAATCTCCCAATAATAACCCAAATAATCTTCAATTACCCAAAATAAAGGATGAACAAAAGAGAGATTAAGGAAATAAAACTTGTATTAAAACTTGATTAATTGTTGATTACAAAACTAAAGAGAGATTTGATTGATATTTACTACTCTAAGAATTGATAAGAAGAACATGCTCTTCCAATTAGACTAATGGGGTATTTATAGTGAAAATTAGTTGGATGCATTAGGGTTAACTAAGGGCTTAAATGACGATTAAGTCCCTACTTAAGGAAACGCCGGTATTTTTGGAAGGATGGGCATCTTTCTTGAAGCTTGAAGAAACGAATTTGCGCTGTCTTGGATTCCGTGCGTCTTAGGCTTGGGACGGCCAGATTCTTCAATTGCTGCCCGTGCGTCTTTGGGAGAAGACGGGCGTCTTCTGGTTGCTGCTGCCCGGGCGTCTTGGGTAGAAGACGCACGGCTTGTGGAGGTGGAGGACGGGCGTCTTCTTGGGAAGACGCACGAGTTGTCATGCATCGTGCTTTCTTCTTCTTTTCTTCCCTTTTCTTCATAAAATCCTTGGGGATTTCCTGGGGGATGCAAGGATCTTTCCTCATCATTGCCCATCTACTATAATATGTACAAAGGCCTTCTAATTTTGTCTCTCCTTGATGCTTGGTCATTGAATTCAATCAATTTAGTCTCATTTTGCCATGAAAATACAAGGTTTGCACTCCTTTCCTACCAAGGACACAAAACCTCAAAGAATATGCAAAACAAAGAACTAAAGACAATAAATGACCCAAATATGCACTAAAAATCATGGGAACAAGGCTAATTCGGGGACTAAATATGCTCTAATTATGGTCACATCAAATATTCCGAAACCGAACCTTTTCTCGTCTCGAGTAAAGAGGTGACAAAGACTAGGACCATTATTTAAACTAACCTAATAACATAGCCGATATGAGACAATTAGCGGGTCTCACTCCGCCCCTTCAACTCACAACAAGACAACCATGAGGTAGGATGCCTTCTTGCAAGGCAAGGTGGGTCTTGCCAAAATGGCGACACATCCAATCATTAAGCACACAAAATCAAATAATGGATGCATCTACAAAAGGAATAGCCACTTCCTCATCAAGTGGCGGAGTCAACTAAAAGAGAACAAATTTAAGAGCATATATTCCGTCACAAATACTAGTACAACAAATCACTAAGGCTAAGAGGATGGCACTAAATCACCTCCAAATGGTGTTAAACTAGACTACTTTCGTCCTCAATTTCCAAATACTTTCGTCAAGAGCGATCGGATGGCGTGGAATGATGATCCCCATGATGCTAGTAGCACATGACATGACAAGTCTCGAGTTCTCTACAAAAGTAAAGGTCATGGATCGTCCCAAGCTCGACAAAGTGGCTTGACAAAAAGGCTTTTTGGGAATGAAATGCTCAAATCGTTGTAAACAAGGGTGGATATGACTAGCATTCAAAAATTGACCTCATTCAACTTTCACATTTCAAGAATTAGAGATGGGGTTTGTCCCTTCCGTGCTAATGTCCTTTACTTTTGCCTATCGCTTATTAGGCAACCGGTTAACCTCTAGACAATAGCTTTTCGAGGTGATAGTCACTCTGTCTTTGGGCGGTTGAATTCACAACCGTGTGGGGGCCCAATTCAATGGATCCCTCTCTAAAGCACATCGAAGTGGTACGCCTCCATCAAAACGACTAAAATTCTCAACATTTCAACATTTCAAAACATTTGAGGTTTCTTTGGCAATAAAACGTTTCCACATAACAAAATCCTTGAAATGAGCACTTCAAACTTATTGATAGAAAGTATTTTTGGGTTGCCATACCACAAGGTCAATCAAGGTCACCTAGACAAGTTAACCAAGTCCACATCGCATCACGGGGTTGGATAGGTGACTCACATGCAAACCCTTGACTTAGGCTTTGGGTCATGGGTCGAAAGACACTAGTATGACACAATCTAGGGTGTTTTACATCCATTCTAGTAGGCGAAGTCTTAAGTTGAAAAAGTATTTGTAATGGCTTAATTGCTCTTGTCAAAGTTCCCAATTAGGCACTTTTCAAAACATTTCATCTAAATGTAACTATATGCCATGATGCAACTATTATATACATCCTAATGCAAGTGATTCTACCAACTAATATGACATATAAACTAAATGCAAGTCCTAAGTTCACATTGTTATACCGCATCAATCAAAATATAGCCATATAGTCATTAAAATAAAGAGGAAAAAGGAGATTTGAAATATCATACCACGCGGTCTTCAATATCCTCATGTCTCGGATGTGGCGTAGTCGATCAATGTGAACAAGGATAGAACAAACACAATATATACAATAATATATACATGGCTACACTACAAAGGAAAAGAACTTGTTTTTGGTTTTTCAAATTTCAAATTTTTAGGATTTTTCGAAATTTTTCAATTTTTCAATTTTTTTGGATTTTTGAATAAAAGTTAAGTTAGAATTCCCCATCCCCACACTAATATGGGCATTGTCCTCAATGGCCAAAATGATGGGAAATCATGCAAGCATGATGCATGAATTCTACACTAAATGCAAACTACACTAGTCTACACTACATGATGCATGGGTTTTTGTTTATGACGGAGAGGATAATTTAGATTACCTCCCTTTGTGTATGTATGTACTTCCCCAAACCGAGTTAGACATTATTGCTAATGTCCTAAGGTTGGGTGTAGTTCATGCACACACTATGCAATGCATGAAACTAAATTTGTCATTTTCGATTTTTAAAAGTGGGAACAATAAAATGAGAACACCTCAATGGGGCCGAGGTGTTAGTCCTCTATGGTGCTAGGACTACTCCAACAATGATCAAGATAAATAAATAAAACAAAGAGAGAAATAGACAAACCTCAAGAGGGTAGGAGCCTCCAAAGATTGCTAATCTTCCATCATATCATCACTATCATCATCTTCCTCAATAGAAGTGGACTCATCACCACTTCCTTCTTCACTTTGTTGTTCACTTTGTTCATAATCCTCTTCTTCTTCTTCTTCACTAGCCTCTTCATCATCATCATCCTCATCAACCGCATCACCAACAACCTCATCGTCACCCGGACTCTCATCCCTAGATGCACTCGGAAAGAAGACTTCCCTATCCGCCCAACTAGGCAAAGGACATGAAGGATCAAGTAGTCCTTGCCTAGCTAAATGAAGGAGGGGTGGATATTGGGCTAAGTAAGCATCTTCCCGATCCGTGAAAGCTTGCTTGTGCATCTCTTGCATAAGAAGAGTCATATAATCATTTCTTGCTTTAACACCTTCGGGTTTGAACTTTTGGTACTTGAAAGGATAGGGTGGTGTGACAGTGGAAGAGGAGGGCATTTGAATTTCACCCTTTTGTTGTTTGAAGATGTACTCGGCCTCTTTTGAAAGGGGAAGGAGATAGTTGGTCCGGTGGACACTTAAACGACAAATCTTCGAAGGCAAAGTAAAAGATCTAGCCTCACTAGTGAGCCACCCATACTTGGTGTCAAGAGGGTTATGAGATACCCACTTGTACTTGTTTATCATAGTATCAATATCAATGAGATGACCATCCTTTTTCGCCACATACTTGCTATTCTTGTTGAAGTTCGAATCAAAGTATTTAGCTAGAAGAGTGACTAGACCTCCATTCACAATGACGGTAGTGCCTTGCTTCCCACAATCAACATTTAGCCATCTATCCACCAAATAGAGAGTTGAAAGGCTTGGTGAATTCCCTTCCAATATTCAAGGCCGACTCAAGAAGAACAAAATCGAGCTTGGTAAAGTGGTTGGTGTCTTTTCTTGAAATGATGGTGTTTCCTATGACCTTGTGCCACACTATAATGCCCGGATGGTGGACTAATAGAGCGCGACTAGCATGATAGTTCTCAAATTTCCTTCCGGAAATCGCCTCCCAAAGAGGGTCGGGGTCATATTTGCCAACATTCTTGAAATAATTCGGTGAATCACTAAGACCCAATACTTTACCCATTTCCTCAAAGGAGATGCGCCTACTAACATTAGCTAGGCGGAACTCGATGGTTTCCATAGTCTCTACCTTATTGACTTTCAAAGAACTCAAGAATTCTAAGGTAAGGGAGGGGTATGTCAATTCTTTTTTTTGTAAACAATTTCTCCAACCCCATGGCTTTAAAGAAGGCTCTAGTTTTCTCAAGGACACCCAACTTATCTAAGGCATCTTCACAAATAAACTTGGTGGATAGAAATGATTTTCTAGCAAACTTGGCAAAAGTGTCCCTATGGGATTTGGAAATGAAAATTACCTCCGGATAGTTCGAAAGTTGAGCAATTTCCGAAGTAGTAGATGTTGTTGCTTCCATGGGAGGTTATTCTTGTTGCACTTCCAAGTTTGGGCTAGCTACCACCATAGCCAATGCTTTCTTTGCTTGAAGACTCTTTTGTCTTGATGAGAGTGCCTTTGCCTTTGGTGCCTTTGTTGCTCCTTTTGTCCTTGCCATTGATGCTTGAACCAAGAAAAGAGTAAAAATCTTCAATTTCTAGTGTAACCAAATCGATTTAAAGATGAAAGGCTTTGCCTTTATGAATTCAAAAATCGACTCAAAGGTTGAAGATTTTGTGCTTGGTTTTGATTTTTTGTTGATAGAGGAGTGATTAATTTTTGTTAAAAGTATGTTTTGATTTGATTTTGATGAATGTATTTGAGGAAATCTTGTTTTTGTGATGGAGAGGATGAGGGTTTTCCGTTATGGGGTTTGTGGGTAGTGTTTTGAATGAAGAAATGAAGAAATGAATGTGGGAGGGGGTTTATAATAAACCTGAAAAACTTGAAATGCAGGGGGGAGACGGGCGGCTTTCCTTCGGGACGCCCGGATTCTGTCTGTTCTGTGTTGGGAAATTCTGGCCTAAAGACGGGCGTATTCTAGCAAAGACGGGCGGATTTGAAAATGCAGGACGGGTGTCTTTCAGAGAAGACGGGCGGATTCCTTTCCAGGGATTTTTCTTGTTTTTCTCAGCCAAAAAGACGGGCGTCTTCCCTTTCAGGACGAGCGTCTTTCTGAAGACGGGCGGATTCTTTGCAGGACGCCAGGATTTGCTAACAGTCCAAAAATTTCAAAAATTCAGCTCATGAAGGACGGGCGGTTTCGGACCAAGTCGCCCGGGTTGCCTGAAGACGGGCGGATTCTCTTGAAACCGCTCGGATTCTACCCCTTTTACCCGGATTCAGTTCCATCCTTGTACTTTCATATCCCTTATCATTTTTCATTCTACAAAATCTCGTGTTCTTCATTGTGGGGGCACTACTAAGGCATGAATAGCCTAGGCAATTGCTATCCCCACACTAAGCTAAAGCACTACACATTAATTGAAATCATTAGTCCCTCCCTCACTTCTCTCAAACATGATAATTATCTTGATCAAGGCATAAAAATCCAAAAATGACAAAAATGCAAATTAAGAATTAAAATGCGAGTTAGGGAGTTAGAAATATTTACAAATGGTGGTTTAGGGAGGACTCCACCAAACTCTCATTCTTGATGAGATGTCAAGGGGGCATGTCCAAGGTGTTGTCGATGTTGCTCAACACCTTGAAAAAGTAATCAAAAGCTTGTTCATTGTCGTGATACAGTTCTTCAATAGATCTTTGCCCTTGTTGTCGGTCTTGATCGATAGCATTACCAATAAAGGGATTGAAAATCCCTTCAAACTCATTGTCCCAAAGACCACAAACTTCATCTACTTGATCACTAAAGATCTCTTGAGTTGATAGAGACAACTCTCCCATTATCTTGTTTTGGCCAATGAGGCCATCTTCTTCATTGCTTGACTTTGGTGAGCTTTGCAAGCTCTCTTTGTTACAAGTCACTTGCCCTTTGAATGGAGCATCTTCAATTTTCTTCTTCCATTGGAGTTCCGACTTCTTCCTATCATCCTTCCGGCTATAATAATCAATTATAAAACATGGTTCATGCAAACGGGGAGCTCTCATGGTCTTGTCAAGATTGAAATTTATACTGTCATCTCCCACTTCTAGAGTAAGCTCTCCATGTTTCATATCAATCACCGCACCCGCGGTGTGTAAGAAAGGTCTTCCTAGAATGATTGGAATGTTGGAATCTTCTTCCATATCAACAATGACAAAGTCCACCGGGATGAAAAATTTCCCAATTCGCACGGGAACATCTTCCCATATCCCTAATGGTGTCTTCGTCGATCTATCAGCCATTTGGAGTGTAATATTGGTGCATTTAAGCTCTCCCATCCCCAACCTTTTACTCACCGAGTATAACATAACACTCATACTAGCCCCTAGATCACATAAGGCTTTGTTGATCGTGGTGTCGCCAATGGTACACGGTATTGAGAAGATTCCCGGATCCTTGAGTTTTGGAGGTGAACTCCCTTGAAGTATTGCACAACTCACCTTAGTGAAGGCGATAGTCTCAAGCTTCCGGATTGACTTCTTCTTTGTGAGGATGTCTTTCATGTATTTCGCATAAGCCGACACGTGATTGATTAATTCCGTGAAAGGAATTGAGACATCCAAATTCTTCACAATTTTCATAAACTTTCCAAGTTGGTCATCAAATTTGGGCTTGGCTTGACGACTTGGAAAAGGAAGTCTAATCACAATGGGCTCCTTCTCATTGACCTTCTCTTCATTTTTCTTTGAAATTTATTCTTTTGATGGTTCTCCATCCTTGGAGTTTTGCACAATTTCTTCCTTGTCACTAGCTTTCACAACTTCATCCTCAACTTGCTTCTTCGGTGCTTCATACCTTGTACCACTTCTCAAGTGAATGACACTAACCGTTTCATGTCTTGAGGGATTACTTTGAGGTGGTAATTGCCTCTTTTGTCTTTGTGAGCTTAAAGATGCTAGTTGAGTCAATTGGGTTTCCAACATTTTGGTGTGAGATAGGATGTTGTTGATGGTGGTTTCCTTTGCTTAACTATCTTTTTGCATTTGAGTGAAAAATTCTTGTTGATTCTTTTGCATTTGAAGGACCGCTTTTTGAACATCAAAACCTTGGTAATTTTGTTGATTGTATGGAGATTGATTTTGGTAACCTTGGTTTTGGTTGTAAAAGGGTCTTTGATTTTGGTTTCTCATGGGAGGTGGGGTGTATGTTGTTTGATAGTTTTGAACATTTTGGCTTTTGTATGAGAGATTTGGATGGAATTTGGTGTTTTCATTGTAATAGTTGGAATAAGGGGTACCACTCTTGTATGCTTGGAAATCATTCACTTGTTCATTTGTTCCCCTACATTCACTTGGGTCATGTCCCAAAGTTCCACAATTCTCACATATCCCACTTGATTGATGAAGATGCCGTCATGGCATTAACATGATGTTTTGGTGATTTTGAGGCTTCTTCAAGTCTAGCCATAGCCTTTTCAAACTTCAAATTGATGGTATCAATGTGAGCACTAAGTTGAGCACCCAATTGAGTAACGGAGTTCACTTCATGCTTTCCTCCTCTAGTAGCCTTGCGAGGTCTACTATATTGTGAGTTATGGATCGCCATTTCCTCAATTTTTTTCCATGTTTGATTGTCATCAACTTCAGTGAACATTCCATTGGATCCCATGTTGAGAATGTTCCTTGAATCTTCATATAGACCGTTCCAAAATTGTTGTACTAAGAACCACTCGCTAAGTCCATGGTGAGGACATGAGCGACAAATTCCTTTGAACCGCTCCCAAGCTTCATACAAAGATTCTTCATCCCTTTGCTTAAAACCCGTAATTTGAGCTCTTAGCATGTTAGTCTTTTCCGGTGGATAGAACTTTTTGTAGAAAGCTAGAGCCAACTTCTTCCAAGAATCAATTCCGAGAGTGGCCTTATCAAGTCCCTTCAACCATTGTTTCGCGGTGCCAATTAGAGAAAAAGGAAATAAGACCCATCGAATTTGGTCTTGAGTTACACCGGTTTGAGAAATCGTATCACAATAGTCACAAACGGTCTCTATATGAGAATGAGGGTCTTCACTAGGCATCCCCCCAAATTGGCTCCTTTCGACTAATTGGATAAATGCGGATTTGGCAATGAAATTTCCGGTTAGATGTTGTGGTGTGGGAGTACCATTGGATAGGTTCTCCTCGGTGGGTACGGAATGTGATGAAAACATAGGCATTGTGGGTTGATTTTGTGTTGTATTTTGTGTTGGGTTCTCCTGACCTTCTCTTGCAAAAGGGTTGATGAAGTTAATAGTTGGTTGAATATCTACAACCTCACTAATGCCTCTCAAATTTCTCCTAGCAAGTCTTCTATTGGTTGTCAAAGTTCTTTCAATTTCACGATCAAAGGGTAACAAGTCACCTTGTGACCTTCTAGACATGCAAAATATCAAACAACTTGAAAACAATTAGAACAAACCTTGAGGACTTTTACTTCCTCAAGGCAAAGAAAGACACAACTAATAACAATATAAGAAAATCTAAATCAAGTTAACACCGTCCCCGGCAGCGGCGCCATTTTTGGTCGGGACTAAATCTTTTTGGTAACTTGTCGTTAGGAGCACCTAGACCAAAACACAATTTATAGCTTCACAAACAACTCTACAATTAGTAAAGAGGCAAGTAAAGGTCGGATCCCAAGGGACGGGAATTGAAATGAGATTTCTATTGAAACTAGTGGTGTCTTAGGGGTGTCACAATTTGGGTTGATGTAGAAGGTCACTAAACTAAATAGCAATGAAAATAAATAAACAAGATGAATTGAAAGGGTTGTAAACAATTGATAAAAAGCACTAGGGTATCATGGGGTCATAGGGGATTCATGGGAATTGATCATACAAACATGTTCTCAAATTATAAGCAAGCAATTATTGTTGTGATGGATTGAGTTGGGTTATATCTTACAATCCTAGGAAAGTTTGGGTCCCGGAGCCGAATCGATTAGATTGTACAACACCTACAAGTCGACTTAGTCTTCCTTACTCAACAACATGCATGGTCTAATGAGACTCGAGTTGGTTTATGTCTTACAAGTCTCATAGAAAAGGTAGGTGATGGGTAAAAAATGCAAGGATTCATAGGCTCGCATTTCATCAAACATAGCATGTGCATGAGTTGAGATCAAAACAAGCAAGCAAATAAACCATGAAAGCATATTAATATAAGCATGAATCATTCCCCATGTTGGGTTCCCCTAATTACCCATTAACCCTAGCTATGGAACTACTCACTCATTATCATGTTGAACATGCTAGCAAGGTTGT
Source organism: Silene latifolia (assembly GCF_048544455.1). Taxonomy (NCBI): domain Eukaryota; kingdom Viridiplantae; phylum Streptophyta; class Magnoliopsida; order Caryophyllales; family Caryophyllaceae; genus Silene; species Silene latifolia. Next base: position 76,379,147 of record NC_133532.1, on the reverse strand, counting down.
CAATCATACCAACAAAGTGAAACATGATGAACAAATAAAAGTAATTAGCAATAATTAAAAAGGGATTAAGAGAATTATACCTACTAATGATTCCAATAATAAAGCAAAGAATAAAAAAAGTACTTGATGCTTGATTGAGAGGTTGTCAATCTCCCAATAATAACCCAAATAATCTTCAATTACCCAAAATAAAGGATGAACAAAAGAGAGATTAAGGAAATAAAACTTGTATTAAAACTTGATTAATTGTTGATTGCAAAACTAAAGAGAGATTTGATTGATATTAACTACTCTAAGAATTGATAAGAAGAACATGCTCTTCCAATTAGACTAATGGGGTATTTATAGTGGAAATTAGGTGGATACATTAGGGTTAACTAAGGGCTTAAATGACGATTAAGTCTCTACTTAAGGAAACGCCGGTATTTTTGGAAGGATGGGCATCTTTCTTGAAGCTTGAAGAAACGAATTTGCGCTGTCTTGGAATCCGTGCTTCTTAGGCTCGAGACGGCCGGATTCTTCAATTGCTGCCCGTGCGACTTTGGGAGAAGACGGGCGTCTTCTGGTTGCTGCTGCCCGGGCGTCTTAGGTAGAAGACGCACGGATTGTGGAGGTGGAGGACGGGCGTCTTCTTTGGAAGACGCACGGGTTGTCATGCAGCGTGCTTTCGTCTTCTTTTCTTCCCTTTTCTTCATAAAATCCTTGGGGATTTCCTCGGGGATGCAAGGATCTTTCCTCATCATTGCCCATCTACTATAATATGTACAAAGGCCTTCTAATATTGTCTCTCCTTGATGCTTGGTCATTGAATTCAATCAATTTAGTCTCATTTTGCCATGAAAATGCAAGGTTTGCACTCCTTTCCTACCAAGGACACAAAACCTCAAAGAATATGCAAAACAAAGAACTAAAGACAATAAATGACCCAAATATGCACTAAAAAGCATGGGAATAAGGCTAATTCGGGGACTAAATATGCTCTAATTATGGTCACATCAATTTGGAATAGGAGTGTTGCTCATTTCTCCTGAAGGTGAGCATATACCAATCTCTGTCAAACTCGACTTCGAGGTGACAAATAACGCTGCAGAATACGAAGCTTGTCTCATTGGACTACAAGCGGCAGTGAGCTTAGGCATTAAAAACCTCCGAGTACATGGGGATTCATCCCTGATCATCAACCAAGTTACGGGATCTTGGAAAATCCGAAGCGAAATCCTTGCACCTTATCAAGCCAGAATAGACCAAGTTGCTCAATTCTTTGATCACGTGATCTATCTACACCTACCTCGGGAAGAAAATCAATTTGCAGATGCTCTTGCAAAACTCGCATCTTTGATTAATATGCCAGACGACATGGTGGAAATGCCTTTATGTATGAACGACGGCAAATCACCAACGAAGAGGAAATCGCAGAGGAACCCTGGTTCCAAGCAATCCTAAATTTAAAGCTCAACGGTACATATCCACCGGATATGGACAAGAGGAGACAACGCGCTATACGCCTACTAGCTTCCCAATACGTTCTCATGCAAGGAGAGTTGTACAAAAGAACACCTCTTTGTGTAATCCTACGTTGCCTTGATCATTCACAGGCACAGAAAGTGATGGAAGAAGTCCACGATTAAGAATGCGGTCCTCACATGAGTGGGCCCATGATGGCAAAGAAAATCACACGTTTGGGGTATTATTGGACCACAATGGAATCCGATTGCATCAAATACGTAAGACATTGCCACAATTGCCAAATCTTCGGGAATGTACAACATGTCCCTCCTTCATTGCTCTATACAATGACATCTCCTTGGCCATTTTCTGGCTGGGGAATCGACATAATCGGGAAGATAGCTCCAGCTGGAACAGGAGGTCACTGTTTTATCCTAGTGGCAATTGACTATTTCACCAAATGGGTAGAAGCGGCTTCCTACACTAGTCTCACGGCTAAAAACGTGGCAACGTTCATACAAAACAACATCATCTGTCGATATGGTTGCCCACATGTGATCATTAGTGATAACGGATCACATTTCCAAGCTGAGACGGAGCAATTTCTAGCCAAGTACAAAATTAGGCATCACCACTCTTCGCCATATAGACCACAGACTAATGGCGCGGTAGAGGCAGCAAACAAGAACGTTGTCACAATTCTCAAGAAAGTGATTGACAACTATCGAGATTGCCCAAGTAAGATACCCTTTGCTTTGTGGGGATATCGCACATCAGTTAGGACGCCCACTAGGGCCACCCCTTTCTACTTGACTTATGGCATGGAAGCTGTACAACCAGTTGAGTTAGAGATACCATCCTTGCGTATCTTACTCGAAAGTCAAATCCCAGAAGCCGACTGGAAGAAGGATAGATATGAAGAACTCATCCTCCTGGATGAACGTAGGCTACGCGCCTTGTACAATGTGCAAACATATCAAGCACGTATCAAACGTGCTTTCAACAAAAGGGTTAGGCCCAGGAACATCAAAGAAGGAGACTTAGTACTCAAATCGGTTAGAGCTCTTTTACCTGTTGATCCACGGGGAAAATTCAAACCTAATTGGGCCGGACCATTCTTAGTCAAATCCATACTTCCAGGGGGTGCGGTTAGAATCACAGACCTAGATGGGAATGAGTTTTCCAACCCGACAAACCTTGACCAATTAAAACGGTACTATGCCTAGAATAGGAACAAAAACGCGCCTCGCGTAACCTCATATGTCGCTCTTGTGACACTAAATAAACGGCCCCTGGCCAAGCTGAAAATAAGCTAATGTCACTCTGCTCTTGCATTTTGACAAATTTGTCATCCTCATATCATCAAATAAACTAAACTGCACCTTCAGAGTAAGCAAAAGCTCATGCTTATTTTCTAAGTTCATTACAAGCTCTTGCTTAGAACAATTATTCTTTTACATTTACTCGAACTACGCGCTAGGGTTTGATTTCATTTTTTTTAATGAATACGTAGGCAATCCTTCACTGGATACAACCCATTATTTTAAAATGTAAATAGAAGGACATTTGCATTGCATTTGGAATTCGACAAGAATAATAAATAGAAAATCACAACGGTTTCATAACCATTTAACCTTTTTATTTCGTTCTTTTTCTAATAATAATACACCACATAATAAAAATAAAATAGGCTAGGATTCTAAAAACCCCACCTTTTTATTACAACAATAATAATAATAATAAATAATAATAAAGACTAGGGCTATTCCTCCATTTTCCCATTGCCCTTGTCATTGTTGTCATATTTCTTGTCACGACCTCGATTCGGACGCTCTTGCGCCACTTCAGACCTAATCACCAACGGTCTTTCTCGAGGCCTAGCCTTACCATTCTTGCCAATCACCATATCCACGGCAGGAGAAGTCTTCGGTTTCTTCGAAGGATGAACAACTCGAAACCCGGCTTCTTCCTCTCCTTCGGTCAGATGCTTTTCTTTCTCTTTTTCCACCTCGCGCACCTTGTAATCAACAGGCTCGCGCTTCCTCAATCTCTCGCGCTCTTCCGGAGTAGTAGCTTTCCTCCATCGCAGATAAGAATCCGACACCCATAAGGCATTAGCAGAAGAGTTCAAGAACCACATGTTTCTTTGGGCCAATTTAATGGCCCACTCCCTTCGACTTTCAGTAGTAAGTGCCACAGCGGTCTGCGGGACGGTATCAAGCTTCGGGATCATCTGTTTTAGTCCAACCTGTCTCATTAGCCTTTCCGGGAAGATGCACACCATGAATTCCAAGCCAGGAATGCGCACAGATCGGGTAGGATCCAAAGAAGACACTCCGAGGATGATTTGAGGTGCCACCATGGTACAATGCACCTAATCAAGGGGCCATCATCACTCTTCAGCTTATTCTTCCAGTAATCGCAGACTCGAGTGAAGTCCACCATGTACAACCTGTTCCTCATTGCAATCGAACGAGCATGATAGGAAGGAACATGAACTGGGGGCTCGATCAATCGAAGCCGTTCCATAAGCCAGACCTACCAAAAGCGGGTATTAGACATCGAAAAAAACGAAAAAAGAAAACAAAAAACAAGAAAAACAAAAAAACAAAAAAACAAAAAAAACAAAAAAAGAAACAAAAAAAGAAAACAAAAAACAAGAAAAAGAAAAAAGAAAAAAGAAGAAGAAAATGTTCTTTTACCTGCAAGATAACGGGACTTCCCAAATACGGTAGGTCACGGTTGGCTTTCCTATTATCCAAACCCAACAAGATCTCTCCTAAGCATAAACAAGCTGGGCTCCTGCGCAGCTCCATTTGCTCAACAAGGCCCAAAAGACGAGGATCACCTCTCAAGTCTTCATCAACATGTCCTTGGAGGATATACACATGCAACAAGCCAAACCCAAATGCCCTTCGTCTAGCAAAATAAGAAACGGTGGGGTCGGCCCTATTAATAAATCGGTCAATGAAGTCCAACATTCGCACTCGTTTTGAGGTCACTAGACGGTCCACCTGAAGTCTAGTCAATCCAAGCAAGTCTCTAAATTTTCTCTTATACCCTTGCGAAGTAAAAGGAATAGCAGGCAAGTGTTCAGGGTCCCACTCACCGATCGCAGCAATTTCTTCAGGAAATGGGCAAATATCGCCTCCAGGGAAAGCAAAAACATGATAATTCGGGTCCCAGTCATCAAGACAAGCATCCAAGAACGGTTTGACAACCTTGATGAGCTTCAAACTCAACAATGATCCAAGATTATAGGCGCCCTTATCGTGTTTCTCCATGTTGGAAAACTCGTTGGTCCACTCCTTTAGGCGAATCTCCAAAGTATTCATGATGAGTGCTTATATTGAGAATTTTATGTAATAAGACGAAGAAGAGACGAAAGAATTGTGTGAATAAAAGCTCTATCGACGTCTCTATTTATACTAATTTCTGTTTCCTAAAATCGCCGGAGCGACGCACTGCGAACAAAGCGCGACCTGCTGCGCCTCTTGAAAGGGACGCTCATCATCTGCGCCTCTTCCTCACCAAGGTTTCTGTGATTTTCCGCGTTGGATCTTTCCTAATTCCGTGACGAATAATTTCCTATTCCTACGGGTGATTGTTTTGGTAAATACGAGGAAATTACCATATTTCGTGTTTCCTAATTTCGCGGGCACGCATCTCGAGGCGATATCAACATTTTCGTCATTTTATCACACTTGTACTTTTTCATTTTAGGAAATAATTTTCAACTCCAATTTAATTCATTTCAAAGTTTATATATTTATTTCATTTATATATTTCTTTTATGTCTTTTTCATCATTTCATTTCTAACTTATAGGGTTCTATTTTTCTTTTTTTTAGGGGGTAACCCTCCCTACCGTCCGGTCATTTCCGACAAATTTTTTGCATTCTTGCATTCACTTTTTGCATTTTTGCGTTCCTTTGAGTCATTCGTTTTACGCTAATTCAGGCCGTATGTATATACAAATGTATGTTTTGCGTGATTTCTATGTAAATTTCGGCAGCATGACGGCGTAAACCGTCATCTACCAAACCTGTTCAAAGCTAACCTGCAGGTACAAGCAACACAACCCAGCAGCAAAGGCACTCAGGCCGTCATATATACACCAAAAAGGGAAATGTACAACAAACTGGGGGCTCGAGCCCCAAGCAAAGTCCAAAATGTCCAAAATGAAGGTCCAAAATGTACAAATGTGCAAAATACAAACAAAAGCTAAACAAAACTACTTCCGGTCGCCCTCCAGCTCCGCAACCCTTGCCGCGAGAGCAGCAACCTCGGCGTCCCGAACCTCGAGCTCCCTCAACAAGCGAGCTGTCTCCTCCCGAGACTGAGCCAACTCTCGCTCCAGCTCACGGTCCCCCTGTAAACAACAAAATTGGCTCATGTCAATCATTTCAAGCAATTACAAGGAAAATTAAAATTCAAAAATGAAATAGGCACAAGGTTCATACCTGACGACCTCGACAGCCGACAAGTGCTTCGACGACAGTAGCTCGCAGCCGGTTGGCCACCCTCCATAACGCCACAAACCGAGATGGTGCAACCTGCATTTTCAAGAAAGAAGTTCTCAATAATTAAATAAAGTTCAACCAAATGTGTTCTTACACAAAAATTATGCAAATTAGAGGCTCACCCTCCGAATCGAATCTTGCCGGTCGTCCAAGCCAAGATCATCACATCACGGCCACGTCAAAGTCACGCAGCTCGGAGATCGTCGTCCTCCCGGTCGCGTCAGTGTACTCGAGGGTCTCGGGGTACTCTGGGGCTCGATGCCCGCCGCCAAAACCTTCTGCAAAGTCAAATGTTTCTCATTAATCGATGATCTTTCATCGTAGTTTTAAAATCAAGTAAAAAAGAAGAGTAAAGATGCTGACCACTACCGGCCGGTACGCCAACCTCCCGTAGAGGAACACCGATTAGTCCTCGCCAAAAAGAAGGAGGGCGTCACCGCCGACGCCAGCCAAGTCAGCCTCCCTCTCAGCCTCAGAAGGCTCCCTGAACATCGTCCTAGGAGGATCGATGGCAACCGTCAACACGTCCCGAGAGCACTGACGAGCCAAGCGCTCGCCCAAGTACCACACAGGACCCATCGACGTCCTCAACAGCAGCTGGCTCAAGCTCCTAGGATGAAGGACCTCAGCCACAAAAGGAGGCGCTCCAGCGTACTCCGCCCAAGGCCTGGGCACCCACTAGGACAAGATAAACAAGGAATCATTCTTATGATCGGTTAGAAATAATGTAGAAGCAAAATGAATATAAGTGAGATGCTCACGCTGTCCAGCTGAAAAGCGTTCACGTCCCGCCGGTAGACACCGTGAGAGGAACGCTTGCTCCTCGTCCTGTACATCACCAAATCCCTCACGACGGGATAGGCTCTCTCCAGCGGCTCCGTCCTCTTAGGCGAGAGGCTCAGAAAGTAGGAGTACACCCACGCCTGTAAAACAAGATGGTCAATAACGATCTTTCGTAATTTGATAAGGAAAAGAATTGATTTAAGTCTCAATGAAGGTTCATACCTCCAACAGTAGTCCAGGTCCGACAGCACCAGGAGAAGTCCCCTTCTCCATCAACTCCGGACGGACCATGGCCCTAATAAAGCGGATGAGGACCGCAAAACCAGCAGTGACCCAGTCCCAACGCCCTAGGGAGCTCAGGTCAGAAAGGAAGGGAAGAAGCTTCGTCGACAGCCTCTCTCCCTTGTCTCCGAGGTAAATCGAAGACATAAACCACCAAAGCCACAAGCGGGCCCTCTGCTCAGCAGTACAGGGAGGAGGAGCCGTCTCTCTCCCGTTAATCGTCACCAGCGTCGGGGTCTTCCCCGCAAAGTAGTCTCGAACGTAGGAACTGGGCACCAAACCAGGCACTATAACAGCCTTTGGCGACAAGTTCCAGCCGATCAACCTCCTAGCCTCGACCGAGTCCACCCTCATGGCAGTCTCCGGCCACTCCACCGCCTCAGTCCCACATGGCAGACCAGAAATCATGTCGTAGTCTTCTAGAGTGACTCCCACCTCACCAAAAGGCATGTAAAAAGTGGAAGTCGTGTCCCAGAATCGGTCCACGAAAACGCGGACCAGGCTAAGGTTAGCCCGCAACTTCCTCTTCGAGATATCCCTCCAGGCCTGCACCAAGGCACCAAACGCTCCACGCTCGATCATGGCGCATTCCTCCGCCGACAGCCGCTCGTAGCACTCCATCGCTGTCGTGTAACCCGAGAACGACCTGATATTCCCGGCCTCCTATTGTAATTTGAAACAAAAGTTATATTTAGTTTTGAATAAAATTGGAAAAGATATGAGCAAATGAAATGAAAGAAGGTGAGTGATGAGTAATGAATTCAAAATTACCAAACTCTTCACCGTCCTGTAGGACAGGTGACCCTCTGCAGCCCAAAGCAAGTGCCTACTCTCCCAGGTCTCAGCCCACGCAGACGCTCCCCTCAGCTGACGATCTCCTCGTCCAACGTTGGCCCGCCTCGGGGCCTCCTCCTCCTCAACAGCCTCGTCCTCGTGGACCTCGTCCCCAGCAGCCATCACCGCGGCGGTGAAAGCCTGCTCCAAAGACTCCTCGACAACAGCAGCGTCTATCTCCATGGGAGCTCTCCCAGAAGTAGAAGCCTCATCACCTGCAATATTAAAGCAAATTTAGGCCGCGTCACGTGACGACGAGCCTTGGTTAAGGGATTTTCGAGCCTTCGGAAGCCCTGAAATCGCTCCTTTCTCGCCATCTTTGGCCATATTCTTACAAACCCAATCACTCATATGGTAATTAGGGTCAAGTCAAGCCTAAGTTGAAGCCTAGTTCCGGGTTCGAGTCGAAATTTCGGCAGCATTTCGTTATAACGACGATTATGCCCTAGAAATGTGTCCTGAAAAAGCCGTCACAAACCAAAATTACGAGATGGTAGGAACTTTACCCATAATCCAAGGATCCCAAATATCAAGTTTCATCGCAAATGGGCAATCCTAAGGCTATTTTCGAAGCAATTTACGATCTAGCTGTGAAACCGTCTCAATTTCACTCAAATGCTCAAAACTCAACGAAAATTCGAAACAAATACATGGTTATGTTCCTTATACCACCAATTATCCATTTCTAATGTCAATTTTACAAGACAAATGCATTTGGGGGAAAAGCCCCAAATTTTCGAATTAATTGGGTTGAAAACCCTAATTTTTTCGATCCAAATTGAGGAAATATAGAAGTTTAATGCAAGAATGAGACACATACCTCGATTAGTCATGATTAATGCAAGCTTTTGGATCAAACCTTGGCAAAAATGGTTGAGATTTGAGAGAGAAATAGATGATTTGTGTTTGGAGTAAATGAATTGCAAACCCTCTGTTTATCGCGTTTTTACGCAGAAAATACACCCTTGGGAACAGACGCAGCAGGCGCTGCGCCTATTCCAAGAGACGCAGCTCTTGCTGCGTCTCTTCCTGGTATTCCCTCCATACAAGTTTTCAAAAATTCGTTTGAGTTCGTTATTTGTGGGCCCATCTTTGGTGCGCCTCTTCCCCAATGCTATTTTATCTTTTTGGTCCGTTTGACGATTCATCTTTCGTTCAGACCCGTATTTCTAAGCTAACAGCAGACTATCATACGTTATTTATCGCTTCCAAGACCTTGCTTGTCACAGCGAGCAGATATTCCTTTACAGGTGTTTCGACATGCCTTCATTATATTTCCCAACGAGAGTAAGCGGATAGACTTTCCCTCTCGAGACATGAATATCAGTTCCCGATAATGTTTCCCAATGAGAGTACGCGGATAGACTTTCCCTCTCGAGACATGGAGATCAACATCGACCCCGAATTCTTCCGAAGTTTGTTTGAAGCTGAACACAAGCAAATTTCTCCCAGTAGTTCCAGACTGTGTCCTGCTGTCGTTCCTCAGATCATCGTTTCCTCATATCGTTCAGACACCCCTTTTCAGGAATAAGCCTTTGTATTTTCAGACACCAAGTTATATTCAGACCCCAAAGAGTTTTGCCGAAGCGTCTTCACTCCCGTTTCATCCAGAAGTCTGAGGTATGATCTCTTCTTGTCGCTGGCGAGCCTCCTTACGTAGTCTAATGGACTTTAAACGACCCTCCCCGATAGTCGACAAAATCTAAAAAGTTCCTGACGACAGGTCCTTGGCTCAGACCCCTTGAGCCGCCTCGCGTCGCCATAGTCGTCAGGTTGTAATCTTCGATTGACCTGATGACTATACTTTGACTTTCGCCCTGTCTAAGCCTCAGTCAAAGTGGGGGCTCTGTAGATACCTCATTTCTGCACCTCTCGCAAACCACCCGGTGATGATTGGGCCGCATGTTTGGTACGCGGAACGATTTGTGACAGTTCATAAGTTTATCGTCAAGTGATTGCTCAAACATTAATGTCTACCTCTTAGTTGTCATCTACGTGCCGGTACGGTCGTTTTGACAGTAATTAGAGTACATTTGGAGTCCGGGCCTAAAACCGTCTCCATTTTCTGATAGCCATTAAATCCTGAGTCAGAATGTTCTGGAATGTTCCGGATATTTCTATTCCATATTTTATAATTATTTCACAATCTTTATTCTTTGGTAAACAATTTCCCGTAATATTCATACAAGATATTAAGGAAAACCAAATTATTCCGTCCTTCTATAACTTAAACACGGAAATCTTTCTTCCGCGGGAGGAAACCACTTGGGAACAGACGCAGCAGGTGCTGCGCCTCTTCCAAGAGACGCAGTGACTGCTGCGCCTCTTCCCAGGTCCTTTTCTGCGTATTTTTCGTATCTTTTTCATATCTTTCCGAGATTCACTTCCAAAGTCTCTCAAAAACCCTAATTCCTTCACGTGATTAGTATAAATAGGAGCCTTCGCTCCTCATATTTCTCACGCGAGTGTCCGCTCTTCTAGACCATTGTTCTTACTTTTTGGCGTCTACGTGCTTGAACATTCGACCACGTAAGCTCGGATCCTTCTGAGTACCAGCCTCGTTTGCATGACCGACCAATTTGACCAACTACACATCAATCAACTTAATTAATCTAATCGTTTTTCCTCTTACGAGGGCACTTTCGTCTACATACGAGTCGAGCATCACTAATCGATAACTTAGTTCTTCTTGTTTCGTCAAACATGTAAGTCTGACGGTGTAAATCCCTATTTTATTTATTATTATTTACTTTTGTATCATCATTATTGTAAGGTTTATGTCCAAAACACCTCTTAAAACCGATTTCTAAAACCGTGCTTTAAAACCTCCTTTTACGGATTTCCAGAAGACAAACCGTCGAGAAAGGATGCAGCTACTGCTGCGCCTCTTCGAAGGAGCGCAGTTCCTGCTCCGCCTCTTCGTGAGGCTGCCGCAGTTCCTACTTCCTTTCTTCTTCCTTCGTCCTCTGTAATTCGTCAATCTTCTGTTTGTTTCGTTTGTTTTCTTTAATTCTTCGATACAATAGTCTAATAATCTCATGTATACTATTTATCATTCATTAACACGTATAATTCATCGTTAAATCCGACTTAAGTCCCAAGTAATCTCATATTTGCGGGTTTTCGTCATTAAATTCAATCCGGATTGTAGGGATTCGATTCGTTCATATCGGGTTTCTGGAATTCGACCGTTGATATATTTTCATCTTTATTTTGTCGTATTCATCATTAATTTGTCATGTTTAGCCTATTTGTTCACATATGTCATTAATCAATCGTTAATTCATGTAAATAATCCGTTTGCATCCGTCTCATCCTTGTTTTATTGCTTTTATGACCGTTAATCACATGTAAATAGCCTATTAACCACTTTCATTCGAGTAAATATGTTACTTATCCATTAAATTCGACAATTTACATTAACAATTTGTAGTTCCGGCTTCACAGCCAGAACCCACCCTTGGAACAGACACAGCAACTGCTGCGCCTCTTCCAAAGGGCGCAGTCCTGCTGCGCCTGTTCCAGGTTGAGTTCTGTCTCTGACCTCCGTTGTTCCTTGACCTAGTTTGATTAGCTTACGTATAATTGACTATTAATCGTAATATCACCTACTAATCTGTTCGTTAATTCTTCCTTTTATTCTTTTTCTCAAATCATCCGTTTTAAAGGTATTTTCGACATAAATCAGTGAATCCAATGTAATTATTGTAATTTTCATTATTGTAATTTTCATTATTGTATTTATCATTGTTTTTTGTATCCATTATTTGTTTTCACATGTAATTGAGCATTAAATCCTACTTCGACCCAATTGTATGCTAAATTAATTGTCAACCGACTTAGTCTAATCTTCACATGCTAGGATTAAAACTTGGATGTTGCATTGCATGCATATAATCGGCGATATATCGAGTATATATGATGTCCCTAATCATTAGTAGAGGCCGCTATCGAGGCGGGCAGGATTAGGTGTTCGATCAAAAGAGCTAGCTAATACGTACCCTCACCCCTTACTCCAGATCTCTGTGAACATCCGTGTTCATTGGCATCCACGAGAGTCATTCTAGATATAGAATGGTAAGGGCAACGATTGCTTAGTGTTCATGTCACTACTTTGTGTCTTGACATGACACGAGGTATTCGAACGGTTCCAATTTCCCATAAAATTGGTGGCGACTCCAACAAATGCAAACGCTTGTTCTCTCCTCCCAAGCGCCCCCGTGGGCCCTCGTTGTCCACAAAAGGAGCCCCCAGTAAAGAGGTATAAATGGAAATTATGGTTGGAAGGTTGATATTGAGGTTAAAGGTTGATGGTTGGAATGGTTGATAATTGAGGTTGAAAGTTGAGGGTTGAGGTGGTTGATAATTGAGGTTGAAAGTTGAGAGTGGTCAATAATTGGGATGGTTTATAATTGAGGTTGAAATTTGATGGTTGAGGTGGTTGATAATTGGGATGGTTGTGTCCTTAAAGATTGCCTACATATTCACATGAAGTGAAATCAAACTAGATCGTAGTTCTGAGTTGACTTTGAGAATTGGGGTCGAAAATTAAAAGTAGGGACAGTTGTGTCCTTGAGGACTGCCTACGTATTCACGTGAAGTGACATCAAACCAGATCGTAGTTCTCAGTGTGTGTCTAAGCTATATTGTCAGAGCCTTAAAGTGCATGGGTCAGGAGAGTATATTCCTTTAGTGACTCGAAGAATCGATTTGAGATAACTCCCTCTGATCATAGACCAAAGAGGTATAACTAATTTTGTAAAAAATTTCGTTGTCGTGTGAGCGCACTCGAAAGTGGACCCTAAGGATGATATGGGTATGTCAAGTCCCGGGTAGCAAAGTATTTGAAGACTCCGTGTGTGGGTCAAGGTGAAACTGGATTGGATATTTGGAATATGGGGCTCGGAAATAAGAGGCTTTGATGAGCAAATCTTTGAAGCTTTGATTTTGTGGAGTTGAGGCTCGATGGGATTATGACTTGTACTATAGCTTGGAAATGGAGACTCCTGGCTTGATGTAGCATAAGCACATAAATGTAGTTTAATTGATGCGGGATCAAGTTTCCATGTCTTGGCCCTTAAGGATGGGTATACTCGACGAGCTTGAGAGGATCCTTAAAATTCCTAACTATCTCCCTGTAACGGTCTCAAGAAGGACTTAGGGTGTGTGATGTGTGAAAGGCTAAGTGAGGGTGCTAGCTGACCATCTTCATCGATGTCTTAATTCTATATAGAATTCAGCAGTATTCCGTTCAGCATTTGATTTCAGGCTTTTTCTTGATTCAGACTCAGATTCTTGGTCTAGAATATATCTCGGCTTTTTGCTCAGATTCTTGATTCAGGTTTTTGAAGATAACTTTGACTTTGGATATTGACATTTACTTCCTTGATTAAGCCTTCTTTTTTGACTCTTTTGTCTTGGATTACGGGCATAACTACGGCCTTGGATATTGACACCAGTTTCTCTTGATTGAGCCTTTGTCTTTGATCATGGCTCGTATCATCCTGGATTTGCTTGCTACCGTGGATTTGGGTCAGACTAGCACCTTTGGTGTGAAATGGGTTGGTCTTTAGTAACACGGGTTGTTTATTGTGGGGAATGGGCTTGCCTTCCGTCATGGATCGTTAACAAGGGAGATGGTCTGGATTCGTCCTAGAATCTCTTGAGATAGGCTCGTACTAAACAAGGGTATAGGGAGGTTTCTGTTGCCAAACATGGAATAGGTAAGAAAATGGATAAGGAGTTTTGGGTCCTCTAGAACTTGAAATGGAACATCGTTTAAGTGTACTCACATCGACTTGCCATGCGTTATTTGTTTTAAAATATCCCAAATCAATTCTTGTTATCACAGGAAAAGGATAAAGGAAGAGATATTATAGAATATGTGGATTTAAAAGTGTACTTTTATTGAAATGAATAATAAATGTATTTACTCGAGAAGACATGTGACTCGTGGGATAGCCCCCAGGTTGTCACTAGGAATGGAAATGGACACGAAGAAAGACACTTGAAAAATTATGGGAAAGAAAGCCTAAGACTCAAACGCAGACTTTGATTTGATCCTAAATCTAGATTCCTAATCATCATTGTTATCTTCGTGGAATCCTCTTTCAGCATCTGGTAGCTTGAATGTCCGATCTTGATCGTTGAACGATTTGAGCACCCTATTCTCGTTGTTTGGGGTACTAGAAGGGTAAAGGACCAAGAGACCTTCCTGTCTTTGAAGAGTAAGACGCCCATGAGGGTCATTCTTTTCTCTTAATGGACAGAGGGTTGATAAAGATATATTGCCGCGATTGAGCATATAGTGGATGGTGTATTTGAGTTTGGAACATGTTTCAGTGTCATGTCCATTACCCCTATGGAATAAAAAATATTAAGAACCGTCCCAGAAGCGACCTCTGCTCTTGTACTCTGGATCTGGGGTTGAACTGATTGGCTGGACCAGTCCTTTAGCAAAAAGTCTTTCAAAGGTGATCGTATAAGGCATGGCTAAATTGGAGAATGACCTTGGAGGCGGAGTTCCTTTTTCTGGCGAAGGTTCTATAACTTTTACGTCGGTAATGTGGATTGTTTGATTGTTGGGTGTAGATGTGGATATGGATGGTGAACATCCTTGGATGATTTCATCGATACGAACAATCTCTGCTGATAAGTTTTTGACGGTCTTGGTGCCACATTTCAAACGAGAGGTGTAAACTGGGTGCAAACAGTCAATAACGTCTTCAACCAATATTGTCTCCTTTGACTGGTCGAGTATTTGTGAGTCTGTTTTCCTTCTTTTAACCAAGTGATTAGTGGATCGTGTTAGGAATTTGTGCCTTGAATTTGTGTCGAAGACGGACTAAGCCAGAAGAAAGGAAATAGAAACAAAGACAATGTCATGATGCGGGTCGCACGAAATACTGTTACAAGGAGCATGTTTCGTTATATGCTGTGTGAGTCAACTAGCCTTGATTTGGAGTTTATGGAAAGCTAGTAACTTACGTGGGTTTTTTGTTTATTAGGCAAGTTCACTCTCTTTAAGGATTTGGCTAATTAATTGGTCTTTGTTTGTATTTCGGTCATTGTTTATTTCGTGGGTTTGTTAGGAAATTATCACGAGTATATAATTTCCTATTAGTTTATTTCTGTTAGTCTAGATATTTTATCTTGGGTGGAATAAATATATAAAGACCCAAGTTTTATTCTAGGTTAATTAAGAGAGAGATTTGAGAGCACAATAAAGAGGGTCGATTTGTGAGGTTCCTTCTGAAGAAGAAAAATCAGTTTGTTCCGGGCTCTATTATTGGTGTTCGTCTGTCTTTGAAGATCGGAGGAGTTTGTTCAAATCTTGGTAGGCCTCAAGATTATTTGTCCTTCGTCTTATTGGGGTAGTCTCTTTTGTTCCTTTGAGACTACTATATTTGTTGGTAAAATAGGGTATACTTTTGGCTCATATTGAGCGCGTGTGTACCGGTCTACTACTGTACTATTTTCTCCACTATAGTGAAATTTGATCTCCTCGCAGGGTGGACGTAGCCAGTTATTTTACTGGTGAACCACGTAAATCTTTGTGTCAACTTTATTTACATTCGTTATTTATTGTTCTTATCGCCTTATCAATTAACTGTTTGGGTAACGGGATGCCTCCGTTACAACAATTGGCACCAGAGCTAAGTTTCTGATTTGGGATCTGCTTCCGCGTTAGTTGTCTTTTAGGCGTTACTTGGGTTTCTTGATTTTCAGGTGAAAAGATGTCGGCTACGAATGTTTTGAATGTTGAAAAGTTCACTGGGAAAAATAGTTTTGGGCTGTGGCAGTTAAAGATGAGAGCTTTGCTTAGACAAAGAAGGCGTCTGGTCATTATCTCAAAGGCAAATTCAAGCGGTAGTTAAATGATGCGGAAAGACAAAAAAGCAGGATGCAGATGTAGTCTTGGAGGAGAAGGCTCATTCTTTAATTCTGTTATGTTTATCTGATCATGTTATGGTTGAGGTTGCCGATGAGGAAACTGCTATATGTATGTGGTTGAAGTTGGAATCTTTTTATATGACAAAGACTCTAACCAACAAGTTGTTTCTTAAGCAGCGTTTGTTTGGTCTTCGTATGCAAGAAGGTACGTCTCTCAAGGACCATCTAGACCGTCTTAACTCTATTTTACTTGATTTACGTAATTTAGATGTTAAGGTAGATGATGAGGATGCTGCCTTGATTTTGTTAGTTTCTTTGCCAAATTCGTTTGAGACTTTTGTGGAGTCGTTTGTTGTTGGTAAAGATTCTTTGACCCTATAGGAAGTGAGGTCAGCGCTTCACACTAGGGATTTGCGCCGAGTAACGTTAGGTGGTGTTGTAGACAGTTGTCCTGTAGGGCTTGTTGTTAATTCAGAGGGTTCTAGTAAGGGTAAAGCCAAGTCTAAGGGTCCTCGTAAGAATGTCTGCAATTACTGCAAAGAACCAGGTCATTGGAAAAATCAGTGTCCTAAGTTGAAAGAAGCTGGTGTTTCTGCTGTTGCACAAAAGGTTGCTAAATACGATTCTGAGGAAGATTATGCTCTCGTTGTTGATGTTGTTCCACGTTCTTCGGATAGTTGGATTTTGGATACGGGATGCATTTATCATATGTGTCCTTTTAGGGAATGGTTTACTTCTTATGAAGCTTCACATGGGGTCAATGTTACCATGGGTGATGGGTCTATTTGTGAGGTGCTTGGAGTTGGGACTATTCGAATTAGGACATGTGATGGTGTTGTTGTCTTCCTAGTAGGTGTTAGGCATGTTCCACGTTTGAAGAGAAATCTTGTATCACTTGGGATGTTAGTTGATCAGGGCTACAGTTTTCAAGGTGATGGTGGATCGTTGTGCGTTGGTAAGGGTTCTTCTGTTATTTGGAGGGGTGTTAAGGAAGGAACTGTTTATGTCCTTCAAGGCACTGTGCTGACTGTTGGAGCATCAGGTAATCGTTCTTCTGTCTCTCTCGAGTCTAAGTTGGGGCATATGCAACTTAGATATGTGAACGATACTTTGAAGCACATCCAGTTTGGGTCACTTGGGTCACTTGGTGATATTCTGGATATTTCGGGTTTGGATAACTTTAGTGAGAATGGTAGTGTTGACAGCAAGGTGGAGTCTATTCCGGTACAGGTCAAGCTACAAGGTTCTCAAGAGAAGCTATCTACTTTTGTCTCTGCGCCTCAATGAGGCAGTCTGCGCCCCAAGAGGTGGGGCGGTTTGGGGCTCCAGGTGGAGCTGTTTGTGGCTCTTGAAAGAGAGCCGTTTGGGACCTCGTAAGGGGTCATTTTGAAACTTCGACGGGAGTTTATTCTTTGGAGCTTTTGGGTTGGAGTATTGATGGGTGATATCGTCGGGTCACATCCAATCAAACACATTTATAAAACACAACATACAACTAGTTAGTGGTAAGTCGAGGTCGATCCAAGGGACGGTGTGCTTTGGGTTCTAAGTCTATCTATCTCAATTTGTGCTAGTGTCACAATTGATGGGGTTTGTAGTTGTGTCTAAACTAATGCAAGCAATAAGGTAAAACAAACAATAAAAGGAAGGATGTAAACAAATGGTTAAAAGTGCTGGGATATCATGGGGTCATAGGGGATTCATGGTGTTGATCATACAAACATGTTTACAAAGTTGCAAGCAATTAATGTTGTGGAGAAACCGAGTTGGTTTATGTCTTACGGTTCAAAGGAAGAGTTGGGTCCCGGAGCCGAATCGATTAGATTGTACAACACCTACAAGTCGACTTACTTTCCTCCTATTCAACTTCTATGCATGGTCTAACAAGACTCGAGTTGGTTTATATCTTACAAGTCAAGTTGAGTAGATAAGAGATGGTTGTAAATGCAAGGATTCATAGGCTTGGCATTTCATCAAACATAACATGTGCATAAAGTTGACATCACAACAAGCAAGCAATTTAATCATGTGAACATATTAGATTAAGCATGAATCGATCCCATGTTGGTTTCCCTTAATTACCCACTAATCCTAGCTAAAGGACTACTCACTCATGATCAAGTTTAACATGTTAATAAGGTTGTCAATCATACTAACAAAGCCAAACATGATGAACAAGTAAGAAAGATCAACAATAATTAAAACAAGGATTAAGAGGATTATACCTATGGAGATTCCAAAACAATAATGCAAAGAATAATAGAAGAAACTTGATGATTGATGGAAGGTTGTCAATCTCCCAATAATAACCCAATAATCTTCAATTACCCAATAATAAACTTGAATGATAAACTTGAACAATAATTAAGAAGAGATTAATGTGTAATTTGTGGAAAGATTGAAGAGTAACCTATTCTAATCTACTCCTAATATAATCTAAAGAAGGATTTTCTACTCTAAAAACTTGATTATCTCTAATAAAACTTGATAAAAAGGATCCCCCTTTGATTATTTACAAGTGGGGTATTTATAGTAGAAATTAGGTGGATGCATTAGGGTTAACTAAGGGCTAAACTAGTAATTACACTTTTTAAATGGAGCAGGGAGGAGCCGGTATTTCTTGAAGGAAGGGCGTCTTTCTCGGAGCTTGAAGAACACGAAAATGTGCTGGGCTGGAATCCGAGCGGATTGATGTGAAGACGGGCGGATTGGTGAAGAGGAAGACGGGCGGATTGGGATGAAGACGCACGGGTTCCGTGCGCTTTGGACGGCCGGATTCCAGAGAATCCGCACGGGTTGGGCTTCAGTTTTCGTTTTCTCTTGTATTCTTCCCTTTCCTTCACTTCCATTTTATTCTTGTAGGCTTGGTCTTTAGTTTTTGCTTCCTCCTCATACTAATCCATCAAATATCGTCAAATAGCTTCCGAATATGCACGAAAGACGGGAATTTCCGCCTTATTATCTCCTTTTCTACAAAACATATGAAATGCGATAGAAAAGCAAATAGGAAGGTTTTGACGGATAAAATTGCCATAGAATGTTATAATAGTATGCAAAATAGGCTCAATAAGGGGACTAAATGTGCATAAATAATGTTCACATCAAATATCCCCAAACCGAACCTTTACTCGTCCCGAGTAAAGAGGTGACAAAAACTAGACCTTTATTTAAACTAACCTAATAATATAGCCGATGTGAGACAATTAGCGGGTCTCACTCCGCCCCTTCAACTCACAACAAGACAACCATGAGGTAGGATGCCTTCTTGCAAGGCAAGGTGGGTCTTGCCAAAATGGCGACACATCCAAACATTAAAGCACACAAAATCAAGTAATGGATGCATCTACAAAAGAATAGCCACTTTTCTCATCTAAGTGGCGGAAATTATCTACAAGGGAAGCAATTCAAGGGTACACACTCCTTCATAGATGCAATTTCTTCAAACTACTATGCTTAGAAGGATACCAATAAATCACCTCCAAATTGTGTCAAGCTAGGGTACCTTTGTCCTCAATCGTTAAATGCTTTTGTCAAGAGTAGACTCCCTATGGTGTCAGAAACACTGGAGGATCGCGGAATTCCCCCTCTTGCCTAGACAAGAAGAAGGGTCGTCCCCTCTCTACCATGCACAAAAATGGATACGATGGATAAAGGGATCGATAGTATTTGAGTTTCACTTTTGGGAGTTTGCTTTTGTTTTTGTTTGCCCCCCAATTTCTTGTGGCATATAACATTTGAGAACACTTTCTTTTGCCATTTCTTTTCATTTTTGACTTTTCAACACTTGACAACTTTTCACTTTTCTTTTGAACATTTTCAAAGTCACCCCATATGTAGTGAGGGTGGCTTATATTTGAAGCTATAGGAGTTCTATTTTTGCTCCTCTTTTCATTTGATGCATTTTTTGCAAACTTTCTTTCATTTTTCATTTCATTGAACTCAAATTGATTTCTTTTTGTGCCCATTCCCTTTGATGACAAAAATGTGGTAGAACATGGATGATGGATGGATGGATGCATGGTTTCAAGGGTCACCTTGGAATAAACGGTAGCCAAGGAGTTATCACATCACAAGGTACTCTTGACTAGGCCTTAAACCACGGGTCAAAGGATACAAGCATGACACACCCTAGGGTGTTTTATAAGTATTCTAACAAGGAAAGTCTTGAGAAGAAAAAGCATCTACTAGGGCCTATATACACTTGTCAAGCTTCCCAAGTAGACGGTTTCGCAAAATTTTTCTAACATGCAAACTACATGCCATGCTGCAACTAGCATATAAACATCCTAATGCATATGATTCTACCAACTAACATGTCATATAAACTAAATGCAACTCCTAACAACACATAGATACACAAACCGCAACAACAAAATATACCACATCCTCCATGACATGTAAGCCCATCCTCATCATATAATGAAAAAGAAAGGGAAGGGAAATAGAGATTAGAACGATCATACCAAGCGGTCTTCATTTTCCCTTGCTAATGCATCAAATGTAGTGTTGTATCTATGTGAGAAGAGAACAAAAGCACAAGTATACTCAATTCTACACTACTAAATTAAAGAACATGTTTTTGGTTTTTGAAATTTTCAAATTTTTATGGATTTTTGTTTTATGAAATTAAAAGACATATTTTTGTGATTTTTCAAAATTTTTTAATTTTTATGCATTGCATTTTTGGAATATAAATTCCCATCCCCCACTTTATTTTGGACATTGTCCTCAATGTATATGTAGGAGTAGGAATAAAAAAGAAAGTAGATGTTTTTTGGATTTTTGAATTTTTTGGAATAAAGTACAAATGCAATGATATGATATGAATGAATGCATGCTCTAACTAAATGCAATTCTATATGACATATATAACAAATGAATGCAATCTAAACTATATTATATGATGCATGATTTAAACTATGGTCACTTATGATCAAACCTCCCCAAACCGATTTAAACACTATCTCTAGTGTAGAAAAGAATAGGATTGGTCATTAGTGATTATGCAACTATCTACATGAATCATATGAAATATATTACAATGCAAACTACACTATATGAAGTAACTAATGTAAATGCAATATGGGATATAATACGAATGCATGCGAAAACTACACTAAATGCAATGTATATACAAAAGAGAGAGGGAGAGACGGGTATCATACAAGTGGAGGTGGTGAGGTAGGCCTGTTTCACTCGTCATCCTCATCTTGATCATAGCCATAACGATGAGAACTCCCGGCTTGGTCATACCCGCTTGCTTGACCCCAATACCCTCCTTGGTCAAATTCTCCCCCTTGACCTGAATACCCTTCACCTTGGCTAGAATGCCCTCCGTCGCCGCGACCCCAAGCTTGGTTCCCTTGATTAGGGATCAAGAGTTCCGGTTGTGCCCAAGAGGGCAAAGGGCCATTAGGGTCAATATACCCTTGTTGAGCCATGTTATAGTATTGGGGGTAGAGGGCCAAGTAGTTGTCTTCCCTCCCTTCATGTACCCCTAGGTCCACTCTATTCATGAGTGCCATCAAATCATTAATACCCGGGTTATTGGGGATTGCCGGCCAAAATTCGGTATACGGAGTAGGGTATGGTGGGATAGGTACATAGGAAGGTGGGCGAAAAGGTCTTCCCGGTGCTCCACGAGGTATTTGGCGGTGCGGCTCTTCCCTTGGAGGGGGATTGTCAAGAATTTGGATATCAAGGAGGTAGCTTGGTGGAGGCGAGTATGGGCTCAATCTTGGGTCAATGCCCGGTATCTTCCAACCTTCAAGGATCATTGAAGTGCATCCTTTGGTGTGCCACTCTACACTCCCATCTCAAGTGTAGTTACACCATCGGTGACTGTTGAAGATGGCGTGCTCATCAATCAAAGTCCTCCCCTCAAGAAGAATATAGGTTCCTCGGGCATTGAACCCGGGACAAAGGTGGTGGGCCAAAATGGTAATTAGACCTCCCATCACGAAGGTCTTGAGTTGGGTGGTTGCTTGAGCAAAATCATTGAACCTAGTAAGTATCTCAAGTGGCGTATTGAAGTTATAACACCTCACCGCTCGAACATTCAAATAGGACTCAAGAAAAGTTAAGTCGATGAGAGTACACCTATCTTGTTCGTACCTCCTATTGATGGTACCGGCCACAAAGCGCTCGGTGAATCGAATTACCGGATGTTGGATGGCGAAGGTGTGGCAATGCTTTGGGTGGATAAAATTCCTCCCGGAGATAGCCTTCCAAAGAAGGTCCACACCAAAATTATCGGGTTTTTCGGTATAGTTGGTGGGCACTGCAAGATCGAAAACATAGGCAAATTCCTCAAGTGAAAGATGATGGTCTAGGTTGTACAACCTAAACTCCATGCCCACATCGGTGTGGGTATTCGTCACAATGCGAAGGCTACTCAAGAATTCAAGTGTGAGACTAAGGTAAGTCTCCTCGTGGGCATGGAAAAGTTTCCCAATGCCAAGGCCATTAAAGAACATCTCGGTAGGGTACCTTATCTTAAGGATTTCCAACACCCTAGTATCTACGAATTGAGTGGGTTCGTAGTTCTTACCTAGTAGCTTGACAAAGTTTGTGCGGTGGTCATCGGATTCAAAGAGCACCTCTTGGAAGTGGTCGAGTTGTTCAATTCCTCCCCTCATTAAGGGTTGGGAGCTCCTTGGTAGCACTATCTCTCGCGGCATTGAAGAGGTTGATCCCTTGCGCTTCTTCCCGATTGATTCAGCCAATTTCTTAGCCTTTCCCTTGGTGTTCATCAATGGTGCCATTTTGGTGTGGGTGATGGGAGTGTTTTTGAGGTTGGGAGGGTGATTTTGAGGATTGAGATGAGTGTTTTAGGGTTTGATAAGGTGAGGAAATGAGGAAAAAAGGGGGTGATTATATAGAAGAAAGAGGGAATCCGAACGGATAAGGGTGGGTCAAATCCGTTTTATCCGAAAGAACAGGGCAATCCGAGCGGATTTCCATCGGGACGGGCGGATTGTGAGAGAAGAAGACGGGCGCCTTTGCTTGAATCCGCACGGATTCTAACACAGCGATCTTTCTTGGTTGGGAGGTGGGAAAAGACGGGCGTCTTGGATCTGGGACGCGCGGCTTGGCCGGGACGAGCGTTCTGGATTAAATCCGCCCGTATTCATGTGCAGCACAAAATTTCGTTTCTGGGTGACACACGGGACGGGCGTCCCGTGAAGAAAACGGACGTATTGTCCAGGACGGACGGTTTTGCTCGAATACGCACGTCTTTCTCTACAGCTTTAATCATTTCTTCGCCGTGGGCCCTGGTCGGGCGTCTTCCTCTTGATCCGGGCGTCTTCTGCTCCTTTCCTTCTTTTTCTTTCTTTTTCGTGAAATAACACACCCTTTTCACCGATTTTCTCTTTTTCCTTATCTTTTTCTGAAATTTGCTCATGAAACATGTAAGATGACTCTCTCTCTCTCCACTCTCATGCAAGAAATTAAATGCAAATGCAATAATGTACAATATTATACAAAGTAAAGGGTCCAAGAAATATCTTACAAATGGTGGTTTGAGGTAGGACTCCACCAAACTAGTTCAATTTGTAAAAATTCTTATCCATAGAGCTCAAGGCTCTTAATAAAAGATCAAAAGCTTGTGAACAAGCTCCAAATAAGCACAAGTATGGGTTGCTCATTTTGAATAGGAAATTTGGCCAAGGAAGCTTGTAGAATGTTCTTTTCCTTGCTTTGTCCTTAGCATTAGAGCTTTCCCGATGCTTCAAATAAATAAGCCCATGATTCTTGTCAACACTAAGCATGAAGTGTGGTTCATTTTCATCCGTAGACTTCCACTTACCAACTTCTTTTTCAATTTCGGTGATGATGATAGCATTTTGATTTTTCAATCCTCCCAAGGTAGAAGGAGAACTTCTATGGTATTGATGATCGGATACCTTAGGAGTTGAGATTGTGGGTGCCGAATCTTCACAAGTAGCTTCGCGAGCAATTTTCTCTTTGAGCTTTTTCACCAAGTAGCTCTTGTAAGAAACTTTGGCCTTTTGAAGGAGGTGTATCATATCCTCTTCAATGATCATTGGCTCCATGATAGGTGTCAAGTGGTCTTCATGAGGAATAAAGGAAGGACGCTCTTCTTCATGATAGGGTATCTCAAATGTCTCAAGGATAGGCTCCTCAAGCAAGGTGATATTATGAGTCCATCCGTTAGGTTCATCATCATTGTTGCTATCTTCATATGAATCATAGATGTGGGCTTCATGCAACTTTTTCTCCAACAACCCAACATTCACTTCAAAGGACACACCCTCATACTCACAAAGGTTAAGAGTATTTGGCTTTTTCAACCTCATGTCTTCATCATCAAATACCACACTTTCATACTCACAAGAGCTCAAGGAGATTGGCTCTTCCCATTTCTCATTTTCCATATCAAAGGTTACTACTTCAAATTCGCATTCGTGCTCAATGTCCAAAGAACGGTGGGGAGTGGTTGCTTGGGATTTTTTTAATTGGGCAATTTGAATTTCCAATTCTTCTCTTTAGACAACAATGTCTTGAAGAACATCATCCCTTCTTTGGTTCTCTTCTAGCATTTGTTTGAAGAAGTTTTGTTGATCTCCCATCATTTGGAGAATCACATTTTGAATGGGTTCATCTTCTTGTTGTGGGTAAGTGTGAAAATGGTTGTATTGTGTCATTTGGAATTCATTCTGAAGTGGGTATTGGGTGGGTGGTTGTTGTGGATATTGGATGTGGTGATTTTGGTGAGAAAATTTGGGGTAATAGTTAGGATTTTCATTGTACGAATAATAAGGTAGGTTTATGTTGACTTGCTCCTCAAATTCCCCATACCCATAGTCATACTCAAAAAATCCACCACATACTCCGTAAGTCAAGTCTTGAACCATCATAGTTAAGACAAGGAAACAACTACAGGCATGGAAACTACACAAAAACAGTAAGAACAATCCTTGAGGAACAAGTTCCTCAAGGTGAAAGCACAATTAAAATAGACAAACAAGTAAGAACTTAATCACATAGCACCATCCTCGGCAACGGCGCCATTTTTATGGGTGATGTCGTCGGGTCACATCCAATCAAACACATTTATAAAACTCAACATACAACTAGTTAGTGGTAAGTCGAGGTCGATCCATGGGACGGTGTGCTTTGGGTTCTAAGTCTATCTATCTCAATTTGTGCTAGTGTCACAATTGATGGGGTTTGTAGTTGTGTCTAAACTAATGCAAGCAATAAGGTAAAACAAACAATAAAAGGAAGGATGTAAACAAATGGTTAAAAGTGCTAGGATATCATGGGGTCATAGGGGATTCATGGTGTTGATCATACAAACATGTTTACAAAGTTGCAAGTAGTTAATGTTGTGGAGAAACCGAGTTGGTTTATGTCTTACGGTTCATAGGAAGAGTTGGGTCCCGGAGCCGAATCGATTAGATTGTACAACACCTACAAGTCGACTTACTTTCCTCCTATTCAATTTCTATGCATGGTCTAACAAGACTCGAGTTGGTTTATATCTTACAAGTCAAGTTGAGTAGATAAGAGATGGTTGTAAATGCAAGGATTCATAGGCTTGGCATTTCATCAAACATAACATGTGCATAAAGTTGACATCACAACAAGCAAGCAATTTAATCATGTGAACATATTAGATTAAGCATGAATCGATCCCATGTTGGTTTCCCTTAATTACCCACTAATCCTAGCTAAAGGACTACTCACTTATGATCAAGTTTAACATGTTAATAAGGTTGTCAATCATACTAACAAAGCCAAACATGATGAACAAGTAAGAAAGATCAACAATAATTAAAACAAGGATTAAGAGGATTATACCTATGGAGATACCAAAACAATAATGCAAAGAATAATAGAAGAAACTTGATGATTGATGGAAGGTTGTCAATCTCCCAATAATAACTCAATAATCTTCAATTACCCAATAATAAACTTGAATGATAAACTTGAACAATAATTAAGAAGAGATTAATGTGTAATTTGTGGAAAGATTGAAGAGTAATCTATTCTAATCTACTCCTAATCTAATCTAAAGAAGGATTTTCTACTCTAAAAACTTGATTATCTCTAATAAAACTTGATAAAAAGGATCCCCCTTTGATTATTTACAAGTGGGGTATTTATAGTAGAAATTAGGTGGATGCATTAGGGTTAACTAAGGGCTAAACTAGTAATTACACTTTTTAAATGGAGCAGGGAGGAGCCGGTATTTCTTGAAGGAAGGGCGTCTTTCTCGGAGCTTGAATAACACGAAAATGTGCTGGGCTGGAATCCGAGCGGATTGATGTGAAGACGGGCGGATTGGTGAAGAGGAAGACGGGCGGATTGGGATGAAGACGCACGGGTTCCGTGCGCTTTGGACGGCCGGATTCCAGAGAATCCGCACGGGTTGGGCTTCAGTTTTCATTTTCTCTTATATTCTTCCCTTTCCTTCACTTCCATTTTATTCTTTTAGGCTTGGTCTTTAGTTCTTGCTTCCTCCTCATACTAATCCATCAAATATCGTCAAATAGCTTCCGAATATGCACGAAAGACGGGAATTTCCGCCTTATTATCTCCTTTTCTACAAAACATATGAAATGCGATAGAAAAGCAAATAGGAAGGTTTTGACGGATAAAATGGCCATAGAATGTTATAATAGTATGCAAAATAGGCTCAATAAGGGGACTAAATGTGCGTAAATAATGTTCACATCAAGTATCTTGTCTAACAATTTGTACCTTTGATGGAGGTAATTTGTGCTCGCTTAGAATGTTTGTTTTTTCTTTGGTTTCGACTTGAGTTTTGTTGCCTTGGTGTAGGCATTTTTGTGGTGTTCATGACACCTAGTTTACTCAAGTGAGACATTTGTTTTGTTTGTGGCGTTTGTGTTCTTTTTTGGGACAGTTTGGTACGACGGTACATTTAGCCATGTAGTTTGGAGGAGATTTTGTTTTGGAGATCTTGTGTGTGTTGTTTTGGTACACCATTCCATCATAGTGACATTTAGGTATCTCATATATTTGTGTTGGCATTTGGTAGCTTTTGTCTTCTTCGGAGTTTTCTATGTTTGGCCTTCCTATTGGTATGAAGATATGTTGGGTACATAGTACAATTGGTAGTTTCAGCTTACTACATTGGGTACTTCGTATATTGGTCACATTTGTTGCACACTTGGTTTGTTTGTCCTTTTTGTGGGTCGTGTTCAAGTCACTGGAGACTATCGGGACAGGTAGTGACTTGAGAATCGACTCTGTTGAAGCTGATTTGGGTTTGGTTCTTTCTTGGTTTGGTTTGTGTTTAAGTAATTCAAGTCAAGGTGGAGATTTGTTAGGAATTTGTGCCTTGAATTTGTGTCAAAGACGGACTAAGCCAGAAGAAAGGAAATAGAAACAAAGACAATGTCATGATGCGGGTCACACGAAATACTATTACAAGAAGCATGTTTCGTTATATGCTGCGTGAGTCAACTAGCCTTGATTTGGAGTTTATGGAAAGCTAGTAACTTACGTGGGTTTTTGGTTTATTAGGCAAGTTCACTCTCTTTAAGGATTTGCCTAATTAATTGGTCTTTGTTTGTATTTCGGTCATTGTTTATTTCGTGGGTTTGTTAGGAAATTATCACGAGTATATAATTTCCTATTAGTTTATTTCTTATTAGTCTAGATATTTTATCTTGGGTGGAATAAATATATAAAGACCCAAGTTTTATTCTCGGTTAATTAAGAGAGAGATTTGAGAGCACAATAAAGAGGGTCGATTTGTGAGGTTCCTTCTGAAGAAGAAAACTCAGTTTGTTCCGGGCTCTATTATTGGTGTTCGTCTGTCTTTGAAGATCGGAGGAGTTTGTTCAAATCTTGGTAGGCCTCAAGATTATTTGTCCTTCATCTTATTGGGGTAGTCTCTTTTGTTCCTTTGAGACTACTATATTTGTTGGTAGAATAGGGTATACTTTTGGCTCATATTGAGCGCGTGTGTACCGGTCTACTGCTGTACTATTTTCTCCACTATAGTGAAATTTGATTTCCTCGCAGGGTGGACGTAGCCAGTTATTTTACTGGTGAACCACGTAAATCTTTGTGTCAACTTTATTTATATTCGTTATTTATTGTTCTTATCGCCTTATCAATTAACTGTTTGGGTAACGGGACGCCTCCGTTACAACAATTGGCACCAGAGCTAAGGTTCTGATTTGGGATCTGCTTCCGCGTTAGTTGTCTTTTAGGCGTTACTTGGGTTTCTTGATTTTCAGGTGAAAAGATGTCGGCTACGAATGTTTTGAATGTTGAAAAGTTCACTGGGAGAAATAGTTTTGGGTTGTGGCAGTTAAAGATGAGAGCTTTGCTTAGACAAAGAAGGCGTACGGTATGTTATCTCAAAGGCAAATTCAGGCGGTAGTTAAATCGATGCGATGCAAAGACAGCAAAAACAGATGCAAATGTAGTCTTGGAGGAGAAGGCTCATTCTTTAATTCTGTTATGTTTATCTGATCATGTTATGGTTGAGGTTGCCGATGAGGAAACTGCTATAGGTTTGTGGTTGAAGTTGGAATCTTTGTATATGACAAAGAATCTAACCAACAAGTTGCTTCTTAAGCAGCGTTTGTTTGGTCTTCGTATGCAAGAAGGTACGTCTCTCAAGGACCATCTACACCGTCTTAACTCTATTTTACTTGATTTACGTAATTTAGATGTTAAGGTAGATGATGAGGATGCTGCCTTGATTTTGTTAGTTTCTTTGCCAAATTCGTTTGAGACTTTTGTGGAGTCGTTTGTTGTTGGTAAAAATTCTTTGACCCTAGAGGAAGTGAGGTCAGCGCTTCACAGTAGGGATTTGCGCCAAGTAGCGTCAGGTGGTGTTGCAGATAGTAGTCCTGTAGGGCTTGTTGTTAATTCGGAGGTTTCTATTAAGGGTAAAGCCAAGTCTAAGGGTCCTCGTAAGAATGTCAGCAATTACTGCAAAGAACCAGGTCATTGGAAAAATCAGTGTCCTAAGTTGAAGGAAGCTGGTGTTTCTGCTGTTGCACAAAAGGTTGCTAAATACGATTCTGAGGAAGATTATGCTCTCGTTGTTGATGTTGTTCCACGTTCTTCGGATAGTTGGATTTTGGATACGGGATGCGTTTATCATATGTGTCCTTTTAGGGAATGGTTTACTTCTTATGAAGCTTCACATGGGGTCAATGTTACCATGGGTGATGGGTATATTTGTGAGGTGCTTGGAGTTGGTGAAAGGAAAGTAGATCTATATACTTGACATATTCATATATGTAATTTTTAATTTGTCAGAAAATTAATTAAATGATCTTATGCATGCAAACAAATGAACAATATAAAGAAAGAATCTTCATCTTACATTGGAATATTGGTAAATATGTGCACAAGAGAGATCTCCTTTCTCTCTTGTTCTTGTGCTTTCCTTAGTGGAAGAACTAAGATCCAAGTATAGGATCTCTCCCAAGGATTTATACCCAAAGCTCACTCTTAATTAAAATTAATATTATAAATACTAGTACAATATTAATCTTGTAGAAAATTGACCCAAAATAATTTGGTTTTTAACTTCCAAAACCGGTTAGGAGAAGAGAAGAGGAAGGTGAAATATTTTTATCTCTCTAAAAATATTTTGGTGAATGAATAAGGAATAATGCAACAACAAAATGTTATGTATTGATAATGAATAATATAAGGCAAAAACCATTTGTTTTTCCTTGTGGAAAAACCGGACAAGAGGAGGGGAGAGGAGCCAATGCATGCTCTTATTTGTCTTCACAATGAACAATAGGTATGCATGGCTAGATTAGTAGGTAATCATCATGCCCTCCACTAATATAATCAACATAATATTAGCTTAATCTTCCTCTAATTTTCGGCACATATAGATAATATGGATTCCATATTATTTTTGTCAATTTGTCAATATGTCACATGTCACATGTCACATGTCACATGTCACATGTCACATAAAATTGCTATGTATTTTTAACATATTAAAAATCAACGTATTAATAAAAATACGTCATATACAAAAATCGACTTAGTAATTCGTAATTACTTGTACCAAAATATTTTACCAATTATAAATCACAACAATTTGTATTTCTAATAATTCAATCAATTTCAATTGTTTCCTTAAACAATAATTTCATCTGAGTAAAGATACAATTCAATTACTCAGACCGTATCTTATTTTAATCAAATTTCAATGAGACACGTAAATTTTACTTCCAAAATCCTCCGTCAATTTCAAATAATTTGATCAACTCGTAACGTTATACGATTAATTAAATGATCAATTAAGAGTGTTGCCCTATAGGTATGACCTAGGGGATCAACTGATCACCACCGTCGTACGACAGTAATGTCAAACTCTAGTCAGCCAATCATTACCGATATATGTTGATCAGTTGACAGTAAATATTACTTCCCAATTGTATTATTTATAATGAGACTTAAACATGTGATCATCATGATCAACAGTCGTGATCGCATTATTGTCGGAGGACACATATTCCAACAGTTGGGACTATTCGGGTTAGGACATGTGATGGTGTTGTTGTCTTCCTAGAAGGTGTTAGGCATGTTCCACGTTTGAAGAGAAATCTTGTATCACTTGGGATGTTAGTTGATCAGGGCTACAGTTTTCAAGGTGATGGTGGATCGTTGTGCGTTGGTAAGGGTTCTTCTGTTATTTGGAGGGGTGTTAAGGAAGGAACTGTTTATGTCCTTCAAGGCACTGTGCTGACTGTTGGAGCATCAGGTAATCGTTCTTCTGTCTCTCTCGAGTCTAAGTTGGGGCATATGCAACTTAGATATGTGAACGATACTTTGAAGCACATCCAGTTTGGGTCACTTGGGTCACTTGGTGATATTCTGGATATTTCGGGTTTGGATAACTTTAGTGAGAATGGTAGTGTTGACAGCAAGGTGGAGTCTATTCCGGTACAGGTCAAGCTACAAGGTTCTCAAGAGAAGCTATCTACTTTTGTCTCTGCGCCTCAATGAGGCAGTCTGCGCCCCAAGAGGTGGGGCGGTTTGGGGCTCCAGGTGGAGCTGTTTGTGGCTCTTGAAAGAGAGCCGTTTGGGACCTCGTAAGAGGTCATTTTGAAACTTCGACGGGAGTTTATTCTTTGGAGCTTTTGGGTTGGAGTATCTTGTCCAACAATTTGTACCTTTGATGGAGGTATTTTGTGCTCGCTTAGAATGTTTGTTTTTTGTTTGGTTTCGACTTGAGTTTTGTTGCCTTGGTGTAGGCATTTTTGTGGTGTTCATGACACCTAGTTTACTCAAGTGAGACATTTGTTTTGTTTGTGGCGTTTGTGTTCTTTTTTGGGACAGTTTGGTACGACGGTACATTTAGCCATGTAGTTTGGAGGAGATTTTGTTTTGGAGATCTTGTGTGTATTGTTTTGGTACACCGTTCCATCATAGTGACATTTAGGTATCTCATATATTTGTGTTGGCATTTGGTAGCTTTTGTCTTCTTCGGAGTTTTCTATGTTTGGCCTTCCTATTGGTATGAAGATATGTTGGGTACTTAGTACAGTTGGTAGTTTCAGCTTACTACATTGTCGTATATTGGTCACATTTGTTGCACACTTGGTTTGTTTGTCCTTTTTGTGGGTCGTGTTCAAGTCACTGGAGACTATCGGGACAGGTAGTGACTTGAGAATCGACTCTGTTGAAGCTGATTTGGGTTTGGTTATTTCTTGGTTTGGTTTGTGTTTAAGTAATTCAAGTCAAGGTGGAGATTTGTTAGGAATTTGTGCCTTGAATTTGTGTCGAAGATGGACTAAGCCAGAAGAAAGGAAATATAAACAAAGACAATGGCATGATGCGGGTCGCACGAAATACTGTTACAAGGAGCATGTTTCGTTATATGCTGCGTGACTCAACTAGCCTTGATTTGGAGTTTATGGAAAGCTAGTAACTTACGTGGGTTTTTGGTTTATTAGGCAAGTTCACTCTCTTTAAGGATTTGCCTAATTAATTGGTCTTTGTTTGTATTTCGGTTATTGTTTATTTCGTGGGTTTGTTAGGAAATTATCACGAGTATATAATTTCCTATTAGTTTATTTCTTATTAGTCTAGATATTTTATCTTGGGTGGAATAAATATATAAAGACCCAAGTTTTATTCTAGGTTAATTAAGAGAGAGATTTGAGAGCACAATAAAGAGGGTCGATTTCTGAGGTTCATTCTGAAAAAGAAAACTCAGTTTGTTCCGGGCTCTATTATTGGTGTTCGTCTGTCTTTGAAGATCGGAGGAGTTTGTTCAAATCTTGGTAGGCCTCAAGATTATTTGTCCTTCGTCTTATTGGGGTAGTCTCTTTTGTTCCTTTGAGACTACTATATTTGTTGGTAAAATAGGGTATACTTTTGGCTCATATTGAGCGCGTGTGTACCGGTCTACTGATGTACTATTTTCTCCACTATAGTGAAATTTGATCTCCTCGCGGGGTGGACGTAGCCAGTTATTTTACTGGTGAACCACGTAAATCTTTGTGTCAACTTTATTTACATTCGTTATTTATTGTTCTTATCGCCTTATCAATTATCTGTTTGGGTAACGGGACCCCTCCGTTACAACAGATCGTTCATCTTCTTAATCATCCGCGATGTTGAACTCCCTACAAGGTCGCTTATTTTCTGTATCCGAACTAGTTAGGAGCGAGACATAAGTCCTACCATCCTCAATCCCATCTTGTATGACATGCTTGAATTTATAGCAATCTTTGGTATCATGCCCCTACCTCTGTGGTATTGAAAATACGATATGGCATCCCAAAATTTAGATTCTTTTCTGGGTCTGGGCTAGGCCCTATTAGTTGAAGAAGACCTAGAGAGGATAATTTGTTCAAGGCTAGGGCATAAGGTATGCCTAGACTTGTGAATGACCCGCGGAAGTTGTTAGGTTTCTTTGACGAAGGCTCCATGAGGTTGCCTTTATTGATTTTGATTCCTGGATGAGATGAACTAGAGATAAGTTGCTCATTTGTTGCTTTCTTCTTAGGACTGTGAGGTTGAGGGTTTGTCTGGATAATTTTCATCTTGAGAGGTTAGGCCTCAAGCTTCTTACCCATTTCAGCAAACCGGTTCTACATGTTGGAAAGCCGAGAGTTTAGGTTATCAATGACTCCTTCTAACTTGGAAAATTTATTGTTGAAGGCAATGGAAAGCATGAGCATTCCACTTTGGATATCGTCTTCCTCAAGCACCCTGATCTCTTCGTCGTCACGAGGACCAAGGAGATGAGAACAGTCTAAGGATGATTCCTCATCATGTTTAGTGCTGCTAGACCCAAGAGGGTTGATTCTCTCGAATTGCTCGACAGAAGGTGGCACTGGAAGCTTGCCTTCTTCGATCATATCTTGGATGGTGTATTTCAAGAGAAAACACTCTTCAATATCATGGCCTCTACCTTAGTGATATAGGCGGTATTTGTTGCCCTTCTAGAGGTTCACCTGCTTCTCTAAAGGTGGATCTGGAGTCGGACCTATTGGATGTAGCTTACCTTGGGCAGACAGTATCTTCAAAGCATCGGCATAAGACATGCCTAAATCAGAAACCACCCTTTGACACCTCTCAGGTTTTCTTTCGGTTGTTTTCCGCTTTCTAGGACGACGGTTATTGCAAGATGTAAGCTTTGGACGACCTAGACTAGAGGTTTCTCTAGGTGGCGTGTTCTTTTCCACCATCCAATTTCAAGGGCGAGGACGCGAATGCTCAAATTTTCCACTGTAGCTTGAACTCGCAGGACCATGGCATAAACGTCTGTGAGAGACACGATGCTTGTGGCTTGAACTGCTTTGTGACTTTGCTGACTGACAGAACTTGTTAGATTCCTACTCGACAGAAATGACGCGCATTGTAACTCGATTCGACATGGGATCACGCATACTAAGGCAATAAGCAACGAACACAGGAAGGGACAAGTAATCACAAGGATAAGACGACAAATCTAGACTTGACTTGTGAATTCCTGAAATGTCGTGAGCGACTTTTAGTGTTTGAATTCACGGTGCTTGACTTTAATTTTAGACTCGAGTGTTGACTTTGATGGAGTGACCCTTATATGGTTGACCTTATTGACGGGATTGATGACACGTGTTGATTCTAGACTCGGGTATAAGTGTAGATACCTGAGGTGTGCTTATAGGTGTTAAGAAGACGACTGCATTTTAAGAGGTTAGACTCAAATGTGAGGCCCATTTAGACTCGTGTGTTGAGCCTCGGGACGTGTCATTAGGGAGGTTTTGAAAACACGGCTTTGAAAGAAAATGGATTTGAAAGGTGAGCCTCATTAAGTCTTTTGTGTATGACTCGGGCACGTGTGACACGAGGTGTCAAAAATAATTAGATCCTAACTGAATTGGGGTATGAGGTCCAAAATGACGGCGTGACGCCTTAGGACTGGACTTGGATTTGAAAAGACCCAAAATGTAAAGGAAGACGGGTTTATGACTCGACAGAGTTCCGACTAGGACATAGTCGATTTGAATTTTGACTCTAACTTAGCCCAATTGAATTTACATATTTACATTTACATCGTTTGAAAATATTTTGATTTAAAACGTTTTTTTTTTTGGTTTTTTTTTTTTACTTTTTTTATTTACAAAGGATTTTATGGAAATTTTAAAATTGAATGGAATTTCACAAAAGGGAGTTTTGGAAAATTGGAAATGGATTTTGCATCTACAGAAAATTGGACATCATTTAATTTGCAAAATTGATTTTTTTGAAAAGTTTTATTTTTTGGAAAATTAAAATTTGAAAATCGAAAAATTCGGCATTATCTGGTTTACAAATGTGATATTTGAAAAAGTTTGAAAATGAATATTATTTACACAATAATTTTGAAATTATTTTGTTTATAAATGAGGAATTTAAACACGTGATTGATTTGGAAAACACACACATACAAACAGGCATTATAATAGTATGCTGATTGCATTTAAAAGGTTTTCGCTTAAAAAGGTGGGTTGCCATACCAAGCAATCAAACCCTGGTCTGTGGAGAGGTCCGTGCCGAACATGAGTAAGGGCGTTTCCTAGTCCATTTCCTTGAGTAGTGAAAGCTCTTGATACAAACATGAGTATGTACTGCGTTATGGTTGACGTCAATCGCTATCCATCTTTAGGCCCAGATACGTATTTGGACCGTTCGGACGGGACGATTGGTCGAATGGGTTGGTTTAGGGCCTAGGAAGACCAAATGAAACGACTTAAGAAGGTCGAGTAATGAAAATCGACAACTGTCTCATATAAACTATTCCCTAACCTTGTTCAAGTTTCACCCTAGGTAACACGTAAGTGTATCATCCCCAAAGGAGTCGCCAAACTGTAGACATGGGCCATCCGAGCCGCGAGCACCCGCGCGTTCGTCTGGTGTTGAGGCGGCGACACTTCTCCCACGGAACCTTGGTTTGCCAAAGCACGCCATGGGCCGTTACCGATTGGTGAGACATTGAAACCGGTTAAAGGTTGAATAAGCCTGCATTTGTGGAGTCACCACCAATTTATTGTGGAAAAATTGGAAACCGTTCGAATACTCGTGCCACGTCAAGACACGAAGTAATGACATAAACACTAAGAACTCCTTACCCTTTACATTATATGTCTAGAATGACTCTCAAGATGCCAATGGACACGGATGTCCAAAGATAACTGGAGTTAGGGGTGAGGGTATGTATTAGGAAGCTCTTTAATTCGAACACGTAATCCCGCCCGCCTCGATTGCGGCCTCTACTAATGATTTAGAAAATTGTTCATATTTGATATGTCGTCGATGTAATGCAGGCAATGCAACAAACATAGATTAATCCTAGCATGTGAAATTAGACTATGTCGGTTAACACGTGTTTTAGCAAACAATTTGGTCTAAGTAGAGGTTAGATTTAATACATCTGAATGCGATACAATTAAATCATACATAATAATAATGACGATAAACGAATTACAAGATTTATTTGATCTTCGTCAAAAGCACGCTCAAAGACGGAATTTCGAAGAGGAAAATAAAAGGAAAATGAAAATATGAATTAAAATATGCGAATACGTCAGATTAGAGGTGATAATACGAATAATAGTTGATTTGAACCATAATTAGGAGCTACGTCAAAGCGAGAAAGAGTTCAAAGACAGAAACCAACCCTGAACAGGCGCAACATCTGCTGCGTCCTCTGGAAGAAGCGCAGCACTTCATGCGTCTGTTGTAGAGCTCGGTTCTGGCTGTGAAGTCAGAACCGCAACATTGTTATCGTTCGTTGGTATATTTAGGACGAATTGTCGATATTAGACTCGAATTGAAGTGCTTTAACCGATTATATGCATCTAGAAAAGCCATAAAATGAATAAAAAACGAGAAATTACAGCGGTTTACATGATTATGATTATACGATGAACTCGCGTCGGAAATAAAAAA
Source organism: Silene latifolia (assembly GCF_048544455.1). Taxonomy (NCBI): domain Eukaryota; kingdom Viridiplantae; phylum Streptophyta; class Magnoliopsida; order Caryophyllales; family Caryophyllaceae; genus Silene; species Silene latifolia. The sequence goes on along the minus strand of NC_133532.1, from coordinate 76,342,975 downwards.
GGCGAAAAGACGAAACTGGACAAATAAAATCCGAAAGAAAACTTATGTATCAAATTAGGATTCCAGAACCTCGACATGAACAAGTCGAAACTCCGAAGAATCGATTTAAATTAAAACGGCGAAAACCCGCAAGTATTAAATTACTCGGGATTAAGGACGAATTAAACATTGTGAATAAAAAAAAAAGAGTTTTTAAAATATGATTTATATACTGAAATTACCAAAAGAACGAAAGAAAAGGAAAGAATAAGAAAAGAAGAAATTTACAGGAAGTCGAGGAAGAAGAGCAGGTGCATCAAGCAACCTCTGGAAGAGGCGCAGCAAGGCCGCGATCCTTCGAAGAGGCACAACTGCTGCTGCATTTCTTCTCGACGTTTGGCCTTTGTTGTTTCGTAAAAACGGTTTTAAAAGATGGATTTTAAATCGGTTTTCGAACGTGATCTTGATATAGATCTACATTAATTGATACAAAATAAAAGGTACAATAACAAAATAGAATTTACACCCTCAGACTTACATGTTTGATGAAACGAGATTGACTAAAGTTATCGTTTAGTGATTCCTTGACTCGAATATGCGTGGAAAGTGCCCTCGTTAGAGGATTTAGTAAATTTAATAGGTTGATTAAAGGTGGAGTTGGTCAAAATTATCGGTATATGCAACGTGACTGGGACTCAGAATTATCTGAGCTTAGATGGCGATTGATCAAGCACGTAGGCGTCGAAAGCAATAGCGTAGTCTAGAATAAAAAGAGAGAGAGAGAGAGAGAGAAGGGGCGGAACACTCACGTGCCAAATATGGAGGCCGAAGGCCTCTATTTCTACTAAACATATGAAAGAGTTTAGAAATGACACGGATTTGGAAACAAATCACGGAAATATTCTGAAATTCGCAAAAAGAGGCAGAGCACCTGCTGCGTCATTTCCCTAGAGGTTTCATCCTCAGCAAGAAAGATTTCCGCGTTTTATTATGGAATTTCGGTAGATATACACTTCCTTATTCCATAAAACACAATATTACGGTAGATATTTACTTAAAATATTAATTTTAATTAGGAATAATTATCCAGAGAATTCTAGAACATTCCGGAATATTCCGACTCAACATTTAAACGGTTTTTAGAAAATGAAGCGATTTTTGACCCGGACTCCAAATGAACTCTAATTACTGTCAAAACGGCCGTATCGGTGCGTAGATGACGATCCAGGGCTTGACTCGAGTGTTTCAGCTATCACTTGTCGATGAACTTATGGACTGTCATAAATCGTTCCGCGTATCAAACATGCGCCCCAATCATCACTGGGTGGTTGGCGGGAGGCGTAGAAATGAGATATCTACAGATCCCCTGCCAGACGTCGTGTCTTAACCACACGAGTCCCTCCGTAACTCAATCCATAATGTGCACATCCCTCTTGGAGTGGGAAACTCCAAGAGGCGACCCGAGCGTGAGACGGTTTCCCAACCGCCTCACGTCTCCATAACAACAAGTATGCCACCATGTCCTCCGACATACAAGAAAATACAACAAATGCAAGATACCGTATAACATGCTAGTTACCGACTCATTCAATGCAAATGAATGACATATGACTCATTGAACAATTAGACAAATTATTGAAACTGAGTAGGATAAACCTACCCTTTACCAAATCTCCGTAAACAATCCGAATAAAATAATCTTCCATAAAAACCGTCACCTAAATAAAATAACTACTAACTAATCTAATCTAATTAAATAAGAATTTAATTAATTAAATAAAACTCGTCTCAAGCTATTTCCGTCTCAATTACACTCGTTCAAAATACTTTGCGCCACCGTGTACATCATCACCCATAATCGCCATAGTCACCCACTGCCGCCACCGTGGTCACCACCACCAACCACGGTGGCTCCCACCGTCGGCAGCAACAGTAACAGCCGACACAGCCACACGACTCTAACACTCACCTAAACCCGACAACCTTTAAACTCTACCACACAAACGCACCAACCGTAGCCACCACCGGCCACGGCCAACCTCGCCAGTACCCCCACCGTGTCCCCTAACCTTAGTCGACACCAGCCCATATCGCCAACCACCAGCAACACCAACGACACTAGCAACAACAAGCACAACAATAACGATAATAACAGGCAGTACAATAACCTTCGGCCCTCGATTCCACCACCTACAGCCACCCTCACAGTCACCCACGATCACCACTTTACTCCACTCACTATCCACGATAAAACCACCCAAACCTTGCCCGTGGTCAGTTACGTTTTGGTGGTCAAAAACCCGTCTTAAAACGGTCACACACTAACAACTAAAACCCGTAAAGCACTCGATCAAATCGAGTATAGGTTGTCAACGGTGGTCAATCAAATGGTCAAGGGCGGTCAGAGATGGGTCAAAATGGGACTGACCACCCACCGACCCCGTTGACCACCCAATTAGAAGTTTGACCGAGTATATAAATGTTTATAGTTGTTTTGTGCGACGGTCTTAAGACGTATTTTTGACCACCAAAATGGGACTGACTTGGGGCGGCATTGGGTGGAGGTTGTTGTGGGTAGTGAGGGGACCTTAGTGGTGGTCGTGGGTGGTGGAATGGGTGGCTGTGGTAGTCGGATTTAGGCATCAAAAGGGGAAGGCATGGTTTGTTGTTGTTGTTGTTGTTGTTGTTGTTGTTGTTGTTGTTTTTGTTGTTGTTGTTGTTGTTGTTGTTGTTTTTGTTGTTGTTGTTGATGATGTTGTTGTTGTTGTTGTTGTTTACAGTTGTTGTGTTGTGGTGGCGACACCACCAGCATGGTGGTCGAGGGTTGGGTCCACCATGGTCAGGGGGGACCACGGGGGTGGCAGGCGGCTGTGGCGATGGAGGAGTGTCATGGTGGTGTTGTTGTAGTTGTTGCGGGTTGTTATTATTGATGTCGTTAGTTGTTGTTGTTGGTTGGGGCTGCTGCCGCCCGTGGCCCACCATGGGTGATGGTGGTGGCCACGGTGGCGGCAGTGGGTGGTGGTGGTGGTTGGTCTTGAGTCGGGTTTGGGTAGTGTATAAGACGGGTTTCTATTTAGTTAATTAATTCGTATATAATTTAATTAGATTAGATTAGATTAGTGATTCTAATTAATTGAATTAGTATTTAATTTAATAGGATTAGTTAGTAATTATATATTTAGTTACTTAATGATGGGACGGTTTTATGGAGCGGTATAATTATTGGAATTGGATTTGCCTATGGAGCTTGCTTAAAGGTAGGTTAATCCTACTCAGTTTCAATACGGGTGCATGGTCATATGAGTCGACATTGAGTAGTCATTTGCATTATAACATATATCATGATGAGTCGGTAATTGGCATATTGTATGGCATTTGGCATTTATTGTGTTGTCTTGTATGTCGGAGGACGTGGTGGTTTGATTGGTTACTTCTTTTGTTGACGTAAGACGGTTGGGAGACTGTCATGCGCAGAAGTCGCCTCTTGGAGCTTCCCACTCCAAGAGGGATGTGCACATTAACGGCTTGAGTCACGGAGGGACTCGTGTGGTTGAGACACGAGGTTTGGCAGGGGATCCGGTTGGCTTTCGGACCCGGTACGTCTGGGCGTGTCCCGATACCTGTTTGTGGTTATCGATATGTCTGGGCATGTCCCGGTATCAGTGTGGTTGTCGGTATGTCTGGGTGTGTCCCGGTACCGTGGTGGTGGTTCATTCATATCATAGTCATGTTGTATGTTCACACACTCGAGTCGAGTCACACTTTATTTATTTATTGAAGCTGACGTTTGTGTGTTTGTGTAATTGTCACCTATCTCTTTTGGGGTGGCCTGTGTCGATCCATATGATATCCTTTCGTCATATGAGGAGCATGTTAAGTAGAGGTTGTTTAAATAGCACGCGGGAGACGGGACGAGCTTGATGAGTCACGAGACGAGTCTAGTTGATTAGAAGAGTATAGATGCCATGAGTTGTACTTTCATTCATTCGTTTATGTTTATGTAATCATTAAACATTACATTAATAAATGTTCTTGATTGAAGTTTTGAAACACTACCTCGGGAAACCGAGATGGTAACGCTCCAATTATCTTGGCTGGATAGTTGGGGTGTTACAAAGTGGTATCAGAGCGACGATTTTGGTACCTAAACCAATGAACCAAAATAAACATAGGAGTGTCTAATAAAATGAACCCGACATGAGTACAATAGAGATCGGTTTTGGGTGAGAAGGATCCCTCATTTCAATACTAGATCCTATTGTTTCGGTTGGTCACTACATGGGTGGTTATGAGTCGGGAAACGTGAAGTGAAATGTTACATGATCATGTGTCTTATTATTTTGTTTAGCACCTTATATGAGTTACTTAATCAATCGAAATGTTGTGTGATTACATGTAGTTTTGATATCGTTGTTTATGATGTGGTGTATCTTATCAACTGAAAACGCGCCCATCTTTAGGGGTTTTAATACCGTACATTATTGAACTTCATTAGTGCCATAGTTAGAATGTGAGTAGTAATGTTTGTTAGTAGATTAGTCATTAGTATAAATTGATGTTTGTTAGTTGGAAATTGCAAACCATAAAGGGGCAACGAACTGAGTGCGAGCTAGTACCCGGCCGAGTACATGTCACTCAACCGAGTGAACCCTATCACTCGACCGAGTATACTATTTTCCAGAAAGTTGAAATTTTCTTGAAGTGGGTCACTCGACCGAGTGGGGAAGGCACTCGACCGAGTGGACATGCACTCAACCGAGTGGACTTAGGACTCGACCGAGTGCCAATTTCTTGGTTGTGAATTTCGCAAAAAAAAATTGCATTATTGCCTTATTTTATCTCTTTATTCATTAATTTAAGATCATTTTGCTTGTAAACATCATCGGTGATTTTTTGTTGCTCGAACTCAAGTTTTTACTCTATTTTAGTCCCTGAATTTGACTAGTTTCACCATATAAGTGACGTCTTCTTTCCACGTATCTTTCTAATTTGATTGTGCTTAAATCTACGCTAATTGCTTCAAATTTTGTCAATTAATGGCATGTTTTGTTTGATTCATAATATTAATCTTATTTTTACATCGATTATGATGCTAAGTATGAAATTTCATGTTGAATTTTACCCAATTTTTTTTATGTACTCGAAAATATATGTTCTTGAGTCAATAATTTGATTTTATGTTTGTTGTTTGGTTGATGGTTTAACAAGGACCAAAACTTTGTTGCCATTGTCAACTTTCTCGTACATTTGAAAATAAGTCTTGAAAATTTTGTTGCAAAATTTTCGAAACTTTAAGGTTCATTCCTAAATTTTGATATTTTGTGTTTGAAACTTAATTAGTTTAATTAACTAATGAGGCTACTGTCCTTGTTAGCAACGACATGCATCATCTTGAATCAAGATTTTATTTTCAAAATGTTGCCCAAAATCTTTTGAAATTTCACCTTAAAATGAATAATTTTGATTTTGCTCTCAAATGTGGCTTACTTATCTCTTGGTGCTTAGTCCTTGTTAATGTAGTATTGTGTTTGCAATATCCTAGGAGTCTTGCATTTTGTACCCCATTCCTTATTTAGTTTTGTCATAAAGATTCACACGTTGTTAATGATGTTAGGCATGACCTTAAAATTTTACGACTTTGTTTTAAAGTTTTCTTGACTTGAATGAGTAATAAGACTTCAATTTTGTTAATAATACTATGTATTGTCTTACGTCATAATTTTGCCTTAAAATTTTGCCCAAACCTTGGGTTTTTCATGTGTAAAGCTTGATTTTATGGTGTTAAAAGACCCTAATCTTTGTTAGTAATGCTAAATCTTATTTTACATCTGAGACCTTGTATTAAAATTTCACCCCAAAATTTTGAAATTCTTGTGTACATGTCGAAATTTGCATTCTTGTATTTAAAACATGACTTAATTGTCTCATAGTACTTCAATATTTGTTAATGGTGCTATGTGTGGTCTTAAATTAGAAATCATGTCTCAAATTTTCGAAATTTATGGCGTTGATGCCCAAATTTTGATTTTGTGCTTAATACTCGGTTTTATTGTGCCGCAAGCTTACAATTTTGTTAATAAAATGTTGTTTTACATATATATAGGTCAATGCTTAGTTTACCTTGCGGTTTGTATGGTTTTGATGATTATAGGCACGTAGACACACATGGTTGTGATTGAGAGGATATGAGACGGGAGTGAGTTGACGCGCTTATTAGGATAAAGAGCAAAGTGTCAATGATGTATGATGAGCGAATATGGTATCTTCAGAGTTAGGACTGGGAGACATGGGTTACGGTAAGTTGTTCAATTGAAATGTGGAATTAGGTATAATCATCAAGTTTGAAAATTTGGGAACACTAGGAAGATAGGCAGCCTTAGTAAAGTTTGAGTGGGGTGAGTTGATCATGAGAGACAACCTATATATAACGAGTGGAGTGCGACCAACATTGGATATTTAACGGTTGTTCAAACTTATAGTTAGTGAACGGCATTTAAAGGACATGTGAGAGTGACCTTATTTAGTGTGATTCGAGTATCTTGTGTAGATACCTCATTTCTACACCTCCCGCCAACCATCCAGTGATGATTGTGCCGCATGTTTGATACGCGGAACGATTTTATGACAGTCAGTAAGTTCATCGACAAGTGATAGCTCAAATACTCGAGTCAACCCCTTGGTCGTCATCACCGCACCGATACGGTCGTTTTGACAGTAATTAGAGTTCATTTAGTGTCTGGGTCAAAAACCGCTTCATTTTCTAAAAATCGTTTAAATACCGAGTCGGAATATTCCGGAATGTTTTAGAATTTTCTGGATATTTATTCCTAATTAAAATTAATATTTTTTAGTAAATATCTTCCGCATACTGTGTTTTATGGAATAAGGAAGTGTATATCCACCGAAATTCCATAATAAAACGCGGAAATCTTTTTTGCTGAGGAGGAAACCTTTGGGGAAATGACGCAGCAGGTGCTGCGCCTCTTCCAAGGGTCGCTGTGGCTGCCGCGCCTCTTCTCCAGCCCTCTTTTCATGTTTTTCGGAATATTTCCGTGATTTGTTTCCAAATCCGTGTCATTCCTAAACTCTTCCATATGTTTAGTTTAAATAGAGACCTTCGGCCTCCATATTTGGCACGCGAGTGTTCCGCCCCTTCTCTTCTCTCTGTTTGAATTCTAGACTACGCTATTGCTTTCGACGCCTACATGCTTGATCAATCGACCACGTAAGCTCAGATCTTTCTGAATCCCAGACACGTTGCATAGACAAACCAATTTGACCAACTCCACCTCTTAATCAACCTAATCAATTTACTAAATCCTCTAACGAGGGCACTTTCCACGCATATTCGAGTCGAGCAATCACTAAACGATAACTTTTGACAATCTCGTTTCGTCAAACATGTAAGTCTGAGGGTGTAAATCCCATTTTATTATTGTACTTTTTATTTCATAACAATTAATGTAGATCTATATCAAAAGCACGTTCGAAAACCGATTTAAAATCCATCTTTTAAAATCTTTTTTTTTTTATAAAACAGCAGAGATCAGACATCGAGAAGAAACGCAGCAGCAGCTGCGCCTCTTCGAAGGATCACATCATTGATGCACCTCTTCCAGAGGCTGGTTGTTGCTCCTGCTCTTCTTCTTCCTCCTCGACTTCCTGCAAATTTCTCTTTTTTCTTATTTCTTTCGTTTTTCATTATTTTCTTTGTTGTTTCAGCATATAAATCACGTTTTAACAATTCCTTTTTGATTACAATGCTTTAATCGTCTTTAATCCCGAGTAATTCAATACTTGCGGGTTTTCGCCGTTTTAATTCACATCGATTCTTCGGGGTTTCGACTTGTTCATGTCGAAGTTCTGGAATTCTAACTTGATACATAAATTTTCTTTCGAGTTTTATTTGTCTAATTCCGTCTTAATTTACTCTCAAGTTTCCCTTTTTTGTATTTCCGACACGAGTTAAACATGTAAACCGCTATAAGTTCTCGTTTTTAATTCGTTTATGACTTACCCAGATGCATATAATCGGTTAAAACACTTCAACTTGAGTATAATATCAAGAATCGATCTTAAATCTACCAAGGAATGATAACAATGTTGCGGTTCTGACTTCACAGCCTGAACCCAGCTCTAGAATAGACGCAGGGAGTGCTGCGCCTCTTCTAGAGGACGCAGCAGAAGCTGCGCCTGTTCTGGGTTGGTTTCCGTCTCTGAACTCTCTCTCGCTTTGATGTAGCTCCTAATTACAGTTTAAATCAACTATTATTCGTACTATCACCTATAATCTGACGTATTTTTGTATTTTAATTCCAATTTTGTTTTCCTTTTATTTTCTTCTTCAAAATCACGTCTTTAAGCGTGCTTTTGACCTAGATCAAATAAACTTTGTAAAGTTTATAATTTTAATTATTGTAATTCATTTATCGTAATTATTTTTATGTATGATTTAATTGTATGGCATTCACATGAATTGAATCTAACATCTACTTCGACCATATTGTTTGCTAAAACACGTGTTAACCGACATACTCTAATTTCACATGTGTAGATACCTCATTTCTCCACCTCCCGCAAGCCACCCGGTGATGATTGGGCCGCATGTTTCGTACATGGAATGATTTATGACAATTCGTAAGTTTATCGTCAAGTGATAGCTCAAATACTTGTGTCTACCCCTTGGTCGTCATCTACGCGTCGTCACGGTCGTTTTGACAGTAATTAGAGTACATTTAGAGTCCGGGTCAAAAACCGTCTTCACTTTCTAATAACCGTTTAAAATGCCGAGTTAGAATGTTCTGGAATGTTCCGGATATTTCTATTCCATGTTTTCAATCTTTTAATCTTTTCGTAAATTATATTCCGAAATTATATTTTAAATAATAAGGAAATTAAGATCAACCGCAATTTCATAATAGAAACGCGGAAAATTTTTATTCCGCAGGAGGAAACCCTTGGGGAAAGGACGCAGCACCTGCTGCGCCTCTTCCAAGAGCCGCAGTGGTTGCCGCAACTCTTCCCCAGCTCCTTTATGCGTATTTTAAGATCTTTTCGAGATTTACTTCCAAAGTTATACCGAAACCCTAATTCCTTCGTGTGATTAGTATAAATAGAGACCGTCGGTCCTCATATTTCTCACGCGAGTGTCCGCCCTTCTCTTCTCCCTTTGCATTCTAAGACCACGCTCCTGCTTTATGGCGTCTACGTGCTTGAACTTTCGACCACGTAAGCTCGGATCCTTCTGAGTACCAGCCTTGTTTTGCATGACCGACCAATTTGACCAACTCCACATCAATCAACTTAATCAACTTTGTTTAATTTTCTCTTAGAGGGCACTTTCGTCGTACATTCGAGTCGAGCATCACTAAACGTTAACTTAGTTAATCTCTTTTCGTCAAACATGTAAGTCTAAGGTTGTAAATCCCATCTTTTATTATTGTTTTTATTTTTGTAATGATTATTGTAAGGTTTACGTCAAAAATATATTCAAAACCGATTTACAAAACCTTTATTCAAACCTTTTTACGGATTAACGGGAGACAGATGTCGAGAAGGAACGCAGCAACTGCTGCGCCTTTTCGAACGGACGCAGTACCTACTGCGCCTCTTCCTGGGGCTGCCGCAGTTCCTGCTTTCTTTCTTCTTACTTCGTCTTCTGTTTATTTCGTTTGTTTGTTTTCGCTTCGTCTTTGTTTGTTCTTATCTCATTCGCATGATAATTTTAGCATATAATCTTATTAGTAATTTATCACTTTTTAATTCCCGACTTAAATTCTAAGTAATTCATATATGCGGGTTTTCGTCATTACAATCAATCCGGGTTTTAGAGATTCGATTCGTCCATATCAAGTCTCTGAAATTTATCTTTTGTATATTTTTTCGTCTGTTTATCATCATCATCATCATCAATAGTTTAGCATTAATAAGCCTAATTAATTTGTTTTGATAAGTTTAATTTATAATTAACCTTGTAATTAATATTGTCTTCAATTTGTTCTAATTTGTTTTGTCTCATGTTTTATTGTTTTTATGACCAATTTGCATGTAAATAATCCGTTAAACCACTTCTATCCGAGTCAAATATTATTAATCGAGCATTAAATTACCAATGAATATTAACGATATCCAATTCCGGCTTCACAGCAAGAATTCACCTCAGGAACAGACGCAGTGAGCACTGCGCCTGTTCCAAAGGACGCAGCTCTGCTGCGCCTGTTCTAGGTTGAGTTCTGCCTCTGAACTTCCGTTTCTGCTTTGACCTAACTATTAGTTTACGTAATAATTAACTATTAATCGTATTATCACCTACTAATCTTTTCGTATTTCCTACCCTAATTTATTTGTTTTCTCTTTTCATTTCTCAAATTATCCGTTTTAAACGTATTTTCGACGTAAATCAATTAATCATTGTAATCATTGTAATTTAATTTATCGCAATTTATTTTTTATTGTATTTATTGTATGATTTATTCACTTATTTTCACATGTAATTAATCTAAACCCCTACCGCGACAATAATGCATGTTAAACTACGTGTTCACCGACTTAGTTAATTCTCACATGCTAGGATTAATCTATTGGATGTTGCATTGCATTCATATAGCCGACAACATATCAAGTATAGATGATTTTCCCTAATCATTAGTAGAGGCCGCTATCGAGGCGGGCGGGATTAGGTGTTTGATTAAAGAGCTTCCTAATACATATCCTCACCCCTTACTCCAGATCTCTGTGAACATCCGTGTCCATTGGCATCCACGAGAGTCATTCTAGACATAGAATGCTAAGGATAACGAGTCTTGGTGTTCATGTCATTACTTTGTGTCTTGACATGACGTGAAGTATTCGAACGGTTTCCAATTTTCCACAATAAATTGGTGGCGACTCCACAAATGCAAAGATTATTTTCCCAAGCAAACCCCGTGGGCCCGCGTCCACATTTTGGCGACTCCGCTGGGGAGTAATACACTTACGTGTTGCCAAGGGTGAAACTATAAGGTTAGGGAATAGTTTGTACGAGACAGTTATCGGTTTTCATAACTCGGTCTTCCTAGATCGTTTATTCGGTCTTCCTAGGCCCAACCCAACCCATTCAACCAATCGTCCCGTCTAGACGGTCAAAATTCTTATTTGGGCCTAAGGATGGATAGCGATTGACGTCAACCATACCATGGTGCTTACTCCTGTTTGTATCAAGGGCATTCACTACTCGAGGAAATGGACTAGGAATCGGCCTTACTTCTGTTTGGTACGAGCCTCTCCACAGCCCCGGGTTTGATTGTTCGGTATGGCAACCCACCCTTTAAACCAAAACCCTTTTAAATGCACTCAGCATCCCATTATAATGCCTGTATAAATGCTTGTATTATATGTGATCACCATTTTCTAAACGAAACCATGACGAATTTTGTAAAATCAAAACCTCTTTTAAGAAAATGTAAAATTTTCGAAAAAGGCCAAATTTAGCGCAGAACCAGTCGAAACTTTGTCCAATTGTCGAGTAAAAATTCGGGCCTAAAAGCCCATTTCAAAACCTCACTTCGAGTCCACTCCTACAACTACACTACAGTTGACTAGGACCAACATTTCTAAACTTTGTCGTTTCTTCAAACCTCACTTGACACGAGTGGCACACTTCCACTTCACGAGTCAAAACTTTTCTTTGGGTAAGTATGCTAGAATTGTCGATCGTGTTTTGATTCGTCGTCGATCTCTTATCTAGTTTCCAAGATGCCTGGAACTAGTCACGCAAGTGTCAATGGACAACCACCGAATGATAATGTTCTAATCCTAGCCGCGCTAACTCGTGTCCAAGCTAGTCAAGACCAAGTGTATGATCGCCTCAACACAATCGAAGGCCGAATCGTTGCTGTAGAAACTAGGTTGCCTCCTGCAGAAAATGAAGTGCCTCATGAATTTGCGAATGATTTCGTGAATGACAACCCTCCACCTTATGTGGGAGCACAAGAAGTCAACCCTCCCGTAGGTCTGACCGAAGCTGAAAAACGACTCCAATACCTGGAGAAACAATTGACGTACCTCAAAGGGGATGATATCTCTAGGGAAAACAATCGCAAGTATGAGGCCATGAACACCAAATTGCCAATCAACTTCAATATGACTGATATCCCAAAATTCAAGGGGCATGAAAACCCATTGAACCACATTCGTGCTTTCAAGGATTACATGTCTATCAAAGGCATCAAAAAACCCAAGATGTTCCTAAGGATTTTTCCTTCATCTCTTGATACCATCCTGAAGCAATGGTTCTATTCTCTAGAGCACAAGAAGATCGCCACTTCGGATGATGCCGCAATTGAGTTCGCTAAACAATATGCGGATAATGCTGAGATCCAAGTCATTATCCGCACCTTATAGGTTCTTACCCAAAATGAGAAAGAATGTTTCACCGACTTCCGAAGTAGGTGGAGGAAGAGTAGTACCCAACTTTTTGAGCGTCCAGATGAAGCTACCCTCGTGGAAAAATTCGTGGACAACTTGAAGCCTATTTATGCAAATCATTTGAGGTACCAAAACATCAAAACCTTCAAGGACTTAACTGTACTAGGAACAAGGATCGAAGATGACATCCGTAAAGGACTCTTGTCCAAAATGATAGGCCGTGGATACCAAGGCTCAACAAGTCGTTCTTACGGCTCTACTAGCAAGACTGATGAGGTTAACCTTCTCGAACCATCAAAGAAGAATAACCCACAAAGAAAATTCATAAATATTGGAGATACATACTCCAACGCTCTAAAGAGATTGATGAAACAGGGTAAGCTCTAACCCATAGGGCCTACACCTGAAACAGAAAAGAAATCCAAGTCCTGGGACGAGAATTCATACTGCGAATATCATAGAGGTAAGGGACACGATACAGAAAAAATGTTAAAAGCTAAAACATGTACTTCAGGACATGATTGAAGACGGTCGCCTACCAATACCGCCTGGAGGTAAGCCTAACAATACTCAGAATTCTCTTGGAGTTCTAATGATTACAAGTTACGAATCTACCTTAGATTGCTCACATCTTATCTCCCCAAAAGAAGAGGTAATCAACGGGATATGGACATATAGCGAGGAAGACATCTACCTCCAGGATCTTCCCTTAATCAAAGAAGCCGAAAACATCATAGATGAGATCATTGCCACGCTAGGCACTGAAACCAGTTCGAATCAGTAGAAAGGATGGAGAAAGTCGATCAAGTGGACGAACAACCAAGGAAGACTCTTCAAGCTCACCACTGGAGAAGGAGAGATGTTGAAAGGAGAACCAGAAGACAACGAATTCGAGTCAGAGTCAGAGTCGGAATCAGATTCGGAGTCTAGAGAAGTCCCTAGAGAGTCTCCTTCTGTCGTCACTCCCACTCCCCTTGTTTCTCCTAGCTTAGCATCGAGTAGTAACAATAGTTTGGGAAATGTCCCGACAGCTGTCCCTTTACCGCCACTGACTACTGAACAGATGGCTTTTTTGTTTCAACTCTTTTCAAATTTTAATATGAATAAATCAGGTTATGCTTACCCTTTGTGTTATTCTGAATGCAATTCTGTTTACGATGATAATGAGGATGACCCGGTCCCAGACTCAATCGAAATACCTCCATACATAGCTAAAGAAATACTACAAGAAGGGGAATGGGGACCAGTTATAGAGAACACCTAGCCCATCAACGTAGGAATCGAACTAGAACCTCAAGAACTTAGGATAGGGACGACCTTGAGCTCCACTGAAAGGGCCAGTTTTATAGACCTCCTACACGAGTTCAAAGACGTTATTGCTTGGTCCTATAATGACATGTCAAGGATCAACAGGGATATCGCAGAGCACAGAATCCCAATCAAACTAGGTTTCAAACCCGTAAAACAGAAGCTTCGTCGAATGAGGACAGAATGGGCTCTTAAGATCAAAGAGGAAGTCAATAAGCAATTCAAAGTCGGGTTTATCAAAGTATCCGAGTACTCAGACTGGGTAGCCAACATAGTACCCGTACCCAAAAAGGATGGGAGAATCCGTGTTTGTGTTGATTTCAGAGACTTAAACAAAGCGAGTCCGAAGGATGACTTTCCTCTACCACACATCGACATATTGGTGGATAATACAGCAGATCACGCGTTGTTATACTTTATAGATGGAAACGCGGGATATAATCAGATCAAGATGGCCATAGAAGACATGCACAAGACCGCCTTCGTCACTCAATGGGGCACCTATTACTACACGATTATGCCGTTTGGGTTAATCAATGTCGGAGCTACGTATCAACGCACCGCAACTACACTACTACATGACATGATGCATAAAGAAGTGGAGGTATACATAGACGATATGATTGTCAAGTCCAAGGATAGAGAAGGTCATATTAATAACCTTCGCAAATTCTTCTCAAGACTATGAAATTACAACATGAGGCTCAATCCTCAGAAATGTGCATTTGGGGTAACATCCGGCAAACTCCTGGGATATGTCGTTAGCCAACGAGGAATAGAAATCGATCCTTCCAAACTCAAAGCTCTAATAGAAATGCCGCAACCTCAAACAGAGAAGGAAGTTAGAGTATTCTTGGGCAAGGTGCAATACATAAGTCGATTCATATCGAGACTCACCATGATCTGTAAAGCTATCTTCAAAAAGCTAAAGAAAACAGATCACACCATGTGGGATGACGACTGTCAAAAGGTGTTCGACCAAATCAAGGAGATACTAGCCAAACCACCAGTGCTCATGCCACCCCAACGAGATCAACCTCTTGGTTTGTATCTCACAGTAACCGAAACAGCCATGGGAGCTATGCTACCACAAACCGTGGGAAAAGAAGAAAGAGTTATCTACTACCTTAGTAAGAAGTTCTTGGAGTATGAGTGCAAGTACACACCACTCGAAAAGACGTGCCTCGCTCTTGTGTGGGCAATGAAGAAGCTACGCCATTACATGCTTAGTTATTTCGTCAAAATATACTCCAAAATGGATCCTGTCAAATACCTCTTCGAAAAACCCGTTCTCAATGGACGCCTAGCGAGATGGACTTTGATGCTCTCAGAGTTCGATCTCAAATATGTACCTCTGAAAGTTATAAAAGGACGCGCTGTCGCCGAGTTCTTTACAGAAAATCCCATCAATGATACACAAACAATAGACACCTGGTCGTTTCCGGATGAAGATATACTCCAAACCGATGTAGACTCCTGGGACCTTTATTTTGATGGGGCGTCGAACCTAAGAGGATTTGGAATAGGAGTGTTGCTCATTTCTCATGAAGGTGAGCATACACCACTCTCTGTCAAACTCGGCTACGAGGTGACAAATAACGCAACAGAATACGAGGCTTGCCTCATTGGGCTACAAGCAGCAGTAGGTTTAGGCATCAAGAACCTTCGCGTGCATGGAGATTCATCCTTTATCATCAATCAAATTACGGGGTCTTGGAAAATTCGGAGTGAAAGCTTAGCACCCTATCAAGCCAGGATAGACCAAGTTGCCCAATTCTTCGATCAAGTAACCTACCTACAC
The DNA here is from genome assembly GCF_048544455.1 of Silene latifolia. Lineage (NCBI taxonomy): Eukaryota > Viridiplantae > Streptophyta > Magnoliopsida > Caryophyllales > Caryophyllaceae > Silene > Silene latifolia. The sequence continues at coordinate 76,327,482 of NC_133532.1, read as the reverse complement.
CTACCTCGAGAAGAGAATCAATTTGAAGATGCTCTTGCAAAACTTGCATCTTTGATTAATATGCCGGATAATATGGTAGAAATGCCTTTATGCATCAAACGACGGTCAGAACCAGCTTATGTGCACCAAATTACATATGAAGAAGAAAACCCAGAGGAACCTTGGTTCCAAGCAATTTTGAACTTCAAACTCAGTGGCACCAATCCACCAGATATGGATAAGAGGGGATAACGTGCTATACGCTTACTAGCCTCCTAATACGTCCTCAAGCAAGGAGAATTGTATAAAAGAACACCTCTTGGTGTAGTCTTGCATTGCCTTGATCGTTCACAGGCACAAAAAGTGATGGAAGAAGTCCATGATGGAGAGTGTGGCCCTCACATGAGTGGACCAATGATGGCAAAGAAAATCACGCGTTAGGGATATTACTGGACCATAATGGAATCCGATTGCAGCAAATATGTCAGACATTGCCACAACTGCCAAATCTTCGGAAATGTGCAACATAACCCTCCCTCATTACTCTACACCATGACGTCTCCTTGGCCATTTTCTGCTTGGGGAATCGACATCATCGGAAAGATCACCCCGGCCGGAACATGAGGTCATTGTTTCATTCTGGTGGCAATCGATTATTTTATCAAATGGGTAGAAGCGGCTTCTTACACTAGTCTCACGGCCAAGAACGTGGCAAAGTTCATACAAACCAACATCATTTGTCGATACGGTTGTCCACATGAGATCATCAGTGACAATGGGTCACATTTCCAGGCCGAGACTGAACAATTGCTAGCCAAGTACAAGATCAAACATCTCCATTCCTCGCCATATAGACCACAAACTAATGGCGCAGTAGAGGCAGCAAACAACAACGTTGTCACAATCCTCAAGAAAATGATTGACAATTATCGAGATTGGCCAAGCAAGATACCATTTGCCTTATGGGGATATTGCACATCTGTTAGAACACCCATTGGGGCCACTCCTTTCTATTTGACTTACAGCATGGAAGCCGTGCAACCAGTTGAGCTAGAAATACTGTCCTTATGCATTCTACTCGAAAGTCAAATCCCAGAAGCCGATTAGAAAAGAGACAGATATAAAGAACTCATCCTTCTGGATGAACGAAGATTGCGTGCATTAAACAACGTGCAAACATATCAGGCACGTATCAAACGAGCTTTCAACAAAAGGGTTAAGCCTAGGAACATCAAAGAGGGAGACTTAGTCCTCAAATCAGTTATAGCTCTTTTACCTGTCGATCCACGAGGAAAGTTCAAACCCAACTGGACCAAACCATTCCTGGTCAAGTCCATACTCCCGGGGGGTGCGGTTAGAATTACAGACCTAGATGGGAATGAATTTGCCAACCGAACTAACCTCGACCAACTGAAACGATATTATGCCTAGAATAGGAACAAAAACACGCCGCGCGTAACATCACGTGTCGCTCATGTGGCATGGAATAAAAAACGGCCCCTGGCCAACTGAAATAAAGCTTATGTCACTTTGCTCTTGCATTTTGACAAATCGTCATCCTCATATCATCAAATACTGAATTGTGCTTTAGGAGTAAGTAAAGCTCATGCTCATTTTCTAGTTCATTACAAGCTCTTGCTTAGAACAATTATTCTTTTACATTTACTTGAACTACGCGCAAGAGTTTGATTTCATTTTTAAAATGAATACGTAGGCAATCCTTCACAGGATACAACCCATTACTTTAAATGTAAATAGAAAGACATTTGCATATGCATCTGTAATTCGATAAGAATAATAAAAGATAATCACAATGGTTTCATAACCAATTAATCTTTTATTCATTTCCTTCCATAATAATAATAATACGCCACATAATAAAAATAATACTAAAAATAAATAGGCTAGGATTCTAAAAACCCCGCCATTTTATTACAAATAATAATAATAATAAATAATAATGCTAGGACTTAGGCTATTCTTCCATCTTCCCCTTGCCTTTGTCATTCTTGTCACATTTCTTATCTCGACAACGAGTTGGGCGCTCCTACGCTATCTCAGACCTAATCACCAATGGTCTCTCTCGCGGTCTAGTCTTGCCATTCCTATCAACCACCTTTTCTACGACAGGAGAGGTCTTCGATTTCTTCGACGGATGAACAACTTGGAATCCGGCTTCTTCCTCTCCCTCGGTCAAGTACTTCTCTTTCTCCTTCGCTACATCACGAACCTTATAATCAACAGGCTCGTGCTTCTTTAACCTCTCGCGCTCCTCGGGAGTAGTAGCCTTCCTCCACTGCAAGTAGGAATCCGATACCCATAATGCGCTAACAGAAGCATTTAGGAACCACATGTTTCTCTGAGCCCATTTGAGGGCCCACTCTCTTCGACTCTCGGTAGTAAGTGCCACGATAGTCTGAGGAATAGTATCAAATTTAGGAATCATTCGCTTCAAGCCAACCTGCCTCATCAGTCTCTCTGGGAAGATGCATATCATGAATTCCAAGCCAGGAATACGCACCGATCGAGTAGGATCCAGAAACGATACTCCAGTAACAGACTTGAGATGCCACCATGGTACGATCCATCTGATTAGGGGACCATCCTCATTATTTAACTTGTTCTCCCAATAGTTGCAAACCCGAGTAAAGTCCACCGTATAAAGCCTGGTCCTCATTGCAATAGAGCGAGCATGGTAAGCAGGAACATTAACTGGGGGCTCGATCAGCCGCAGACACTCCATAAGCCAAACCTACCAAAGCAGGTATTAGTATCCAAAAAAAAAAAAAAAAACGATGTACTCTTTTTACCTGCAAGATGATGGGACTTCCTAAATAAGGAAGGTCGCAGTTGGCCTTCCTGTTATCCAATCCCAATAGGATCTCTCCTAAACATAGGCAAGTTAGGCTCCTGCGCAGCTTCATTTGTTCAACTAAACTCAGATAGCGAGGATCACCTCTCATCTCCTCGTCAACAAGCCCTTGGAGGACATAACCATGAAATAGGCAAAATCCGAATGCCCTACGCCTCGCAACATGGGAGATAGAGGGGTCTGCCCTATTTATGAACCGATCGATGAAATAAAGCATTCAGACTCCTTTTGAGGTCACAAGACGGTCAACCTCGGCTCTTGTCAATCTAAGCAAATCCCTAAACTTGTTTTTATACCCTTGAGAAGTAGAGGGTAGAGCAGGCATATGTTCTGGGTCCCATCCACCAATGGAAGTAATTTCTTCGGGAAACGGACAGATATTTCCTCCAGGGAAGGCAAACACGTGGGAATTAGGGTCCCAATACTCAAGACAAGCATCCAAGAATGGCTTAACAACCTTAACTAGTTTCAAGCTCAAAATCGATCCAAAGTTGTAGGCACCCATATCATGTTTCTCCACATTTGTGAATTCGTTTGTCTATTCTTTGAGACGGATTTCTAAAGCATCCATGTTGTATGATTAATAATAGAGTTTTATGTAATAGATGGAAGAAAGACGGAAGAATTATCTGAATAAAACATCCATCGACGTCTATATTTATACTAAAAGCTGTTTCCTAAAATCCGTCAGAACAGACACACACTGGGGAAATGGCACAGCACGTTCTGCGCCTCTTCAAAGGGACGCAGCTCATGCTGCGCCTCTTCCCTAGAGATATTTCTGTGATTTTCCGCGTTGGGTCTTTCCTAATTCCTTAAGCATAATTTCCTATTCATATGGGTTATTTATTTTTGGTAATCCCGTCGAATTACCATATTTCGAGTTTCCTAATCATACGGGCATGCTTTTCGAGGCGAAGTCGGCATTTTTGTCAAACAAGCACGCTTACCCATTTCTTTTTTTTTTATTTTCTTTTTTTTGGGAATCATTTCACCAATTTAACTATTTATTTTCATTTTGTCTTTTTTTTGGGGAATCATTTCACCAATTTAACTATTTTATTTTCAAACTTACCAATTTTCTTTTTATTTTTTTCTTTTTGGGGAAATCATTTCACTCCCGTTTCATATTACATTTCAAACTTATATGTTTCTATTTTCATTTTTTTTAGGGGGTATCCCTCCCTACCGTCCGGTCATTTCCGGCAACTTTTTTGCATTTTTTCCGAGTCTTTGTCTTGCGCTAATTTAGGCCATGTGTACAAATACATGTTTTATGTGCAATTTCTATGTAAATTTCGGCAGCATGGCGGCATAAACCGTCATCTACCAAACCTGTTCAAAGCTAACCTGTAGGTACAAACGAGACAACTCAGCAGCAAAGGGACTCAGGCCATCATATATACAACCAAAAGGACATATGTACACCAAACTAAGGGCTCGTGCCCGAAACAAAGTTCGAAAGTTCAAAATGAAAGTCCTAATATGTACAAAGGTGTGTGCGGTACAACCAACAAAAAAAACAACCAAAAACAAGAACAACTACCGCTGATAGCCGCCTAGCTCGGTAACTCTCGCCTCGAGAGCAGCGATCTTGGTGTGCGGACCTCCAACACCCTCAGTAGGCGAGTTGTCTCTTCCCGGGACTGCGCCAGCTCACACTCCAGGTCGCGCTCCCTCTGCAAATGACAAAGAATTAGCTCATGTCAATCATTTCAAACATAAAGAAAGTTAGGAAATTAAAAAATGAAGTAAATGGAAGGTTCATACCTAAAGTCCTCGACCGCCAGCAGGCGCCTCGACGGCAGTAGCCCGTAGCCGGTTGGCTACCCTCCACAAAGCCACGAACCGAGATGACGCTACCTGCATTTCAGTAAACAAGGATTCTCAATGATTGGACAAAATTAAACAAATGTACTCTTATACAAAAACTAATCAAGTCGGGGAACTCACCCTCCGAATCAGATGCTGCCACTCGTCCAGGCCAGCATCTGTCACCGCCTCGCCAAAGTTGCGATGCTCGGAGATCGTCGTCATCCCCGCCGCATCAATGTACTCGAGGGTCTTGAGGTACGCTGGGGGCCCGACGCCCGCCGCCTCAACCTCCTGCAAAATGCAAATGGTCTGAGTAGTTGGTGATCATTCATCATAATTTCAAGCCAATTCGAAAGAAAAAGTGAAGCACTTACCACAACCGGCCAGTACGCCAACCTCCGGTGAGTGAATGCAGGGTAGTCCACGCCGGGAAGAAGGAGAGCGTCACCGCCGACATCTGCCAGGTCAGCCTCCCTCTCAGCATCAGAAGGCTCCCTAAACATCGTCCGAGGAGGATCGATGGGAACCGTGAAGGCGTCTCGAGAGCACTGGCGAGTCAAACGCTCGCCCATGTACCACACGGGACCCATCAACGTCCTCAGCAGCAACCGGCTCGAGCTCCTAGGTCGAAGGACCTCAGCCACAAAAGGAGGGACGCCAGTGTAGTCCGCCCAAGGCCTGGACACCCACTAAGATAAGCAAGCAAGAGGTCTTTCTTATGATCGTTTCTAAAAGAAGTGATGAGTAAGAAAATAAATTAAAAGATATTCACGCCACCCAACTGCGGGGCGTTCACGCCCCATCGACAGACGTCATAAGAAGAACGCTGGCCCTTCTTGCGACACATGATCACCCAATCCCTCACAACGGGATAAGCTCTCACCCCCGGCTCTGTCCTCTTGGGCGCGAAGCCCGGAGAGTAGGAGTACATCCATGCCTGCAAAACAAGATAATCAATGGCGATCTTTTGCAATTCGACAAGGAAGGGAAATGATCTTTCACGATACAAGATAAAGGTTCATACCTCCAACAGCAGTCCAGGGCCAACAGTAGCAGGAGAAGTACCCTTCTCCACCAGCTCGGGATGAACCATGTCCCTCATATAGTGAGTGAGGATCGCAAAGCCATGATTTACCCAGTCCCAACGACCTAAGTCACTCAATTTAGAAAGGAAGGGAAGAAGCTTCGTCGACAGCCTCTCCCCCTTGTCTCGAAGGTAGAGCGAAGACAAGAACCACCAGAGCCATAGACGAGCTCTCTGCTCCGCAGTGCAGGGAGGAGGAGCCGTCTCCCTCCCATCGATCATCACCATCGTCGGGATCTTCCCAGCAAAGTAATCCCTGACGTAAGTGCTCGGCACTAACCTGGGAACCGTAGCAGCGTTCGCCGCCGGGTTCCAACCAATCAAACTCCTAGCCTCAACCGAGTCCACTCTCATGGTTGTCTCCGGCCACACCACAGCCTTAATCCCACACGGCAAGCAAGAAATCATGTCGTAATCCTCCAACGTGACCCCAACCTCGCCGAAAGGCATGTGAAAGGTCGAGGTCGTGTCCAAAAACCGATCAAGGAAGGCTCGAATCAGGTAAAGGTTAGCCCGAATCTTCCTCAACTTGATCTCCCTAAACGGTCGTACCAAGGCCCCAAAAGCTCCCAACTCGATGATGGTCTGCTCCTCCGCTGACAGCCTCCCATAAGCCTCCATCATCGTAGTGTAGCCAGAAAAGGATTTGATGTTCCCGGCCTCCTATTTTGATTCAATGTAAAGCTATATTTAGCTCTAATGAAAAAGGAAAGGAATAGCAAATGAAGGACAAAAGAAGGTAAATGAAAAAATGAAGAATTCAATTTACCAAGCTCTTCACCATCCTGTAGGACAGGTGACTCTCCGCCGCCCAGATGAGATGTCAACTACCCCATCTCTCAGGCTACTCCGGTGCTCCCTTCAGCTGACGACCATCTCGTCTGACATTGGCCCGCCTCGGGGCCTCCTCCTCAACAACCTCCTCCTCGACGACCTCGTCCTCAACAGTCTCCGTCGCAGCAGCAAAAGCCTCCTCTAACGCCTTCTCGAGCGTACACGTCCATGGGAGCCATCCATGACTTAAAAACCTCGTCACCTGCAAAATTAAAGTGAATTAGGCAACGTCGAGTGACGGCAAGCCTTAGTTAGGGGATTTTCAAGCTTTCAAAGCTCCGAAATCGCTCTTTTCTCGCCATCTTTGGCCATTTCTCCCGAAACCCGACAGCTCATATGGTAATATGGGTCAGGTCAAGCCTAAATTCAAGCCTAGTCATGGGTTCGAGTCGGAATTTCGACAGCATTTCGTTATAACGGTGATTATGCGCTACAAAAGTGTCCTGAAAAAGCCGTCACAAATCAAAATTCTGATATGGAAGGAAGTTTACCCTTCACACAAAAATTCCAAATATCAAGTTTCGTCACAAATGGGCAATCCTAAGGCTATTTTCGAAGCAATTTATGACTAAGCTGTGAGACCGTCACAATTTCGCTCAAATGCTCAATACTCGATGAAAATTCGAAATGAACACATGGTTATGATCCTTATATAACCAATTATCCATTTACAAAGTCAATTTTACAAGGCAAGATCATTTAGAGGAAAAGCCCCAAATTTTTCGACATTTAGGGTTGGAAACCCTAATTTTGTCGGTCCAAATTACTCAGATACGGAAGTTTAATGCAAAAATAGAACGCATACTTCTATTATTCATGGCAAATGCAAGATCTTGATCAAATTTTGACGATAAATGGTTGGAATTTGAGAGAGTTTTGATGATTTGTGTTTTGTTATTATGAAATAAAACACGTCCTCTGCCGAGTTTTTACTCGGACAGAGACAAGCCCAGGAAAGGACGCAACAGGTGCTGCACCTCATCCAAGAGTCGCAGCTCTTGCTGCGCCTCTTCCTCAGCTTCCCTCCAAATCAATTTTTGAAAATTCGTTATAGTTCGTTATTTGTAGGCCCATCTTTGGTGCGCCTCTTCCTCAACACCATCTATCGTATATTTGGTCCATTTGATGTTTATTCTTCGTCAGGACCCGTATATTCGAGCAGGCTGCAAACTGTCGCAGTACTTTATCAAGACCTCGCTTGCCACAACGAGCGAATTTTATTTGACAGGTGTTTTGCCACACCTTAATTATGTTCCCCCAGCGAGAGTACAAGCCAGCCAATTGTCCCTCTCAACACGTGGAGTTCAACCTCAATCTCGAGTCTTACCGAAGTTTGTTTGAAGACCGACCCATGCAGATTTCCCTCAGCAGTTTCTACCGACGTCTTGCTGCCCTTCGATATTACGTTTTGTTTGCCCTTGGAGTCCGACAGAGTAAGGAGACTCAAGGAATCTCAGGTATGATATCTTCTTATGGCTGGCGAGGCTCCTTACGTAGTCTAATGGACATTAAATTACCCTCCCCGATAGTCGACAGACTCTAAAATGCTCCCGACGACAGGTCCTTGGCTCAGACCCCTTGAGCCGCCTCGCATCGCCATAGTCGTCAGATTATAATCTTCGATTGACCTGATGGCTATACTTTGACTTTCGCCTTGTCCAAGCCTCAGTAAAAGTGGAGGTTCTATAGATACCTCATTTCTACACCTCCCGCAAGCCACCTGGTGATGATCTGGCCGCATGTTTGGTACACGGAACGATTTATGACAATTCATAAGTTTATCGTCAAGTGATATCTCAAATACTTGTGTCTACCCCTTGGTCATCATCTACACGCCGTCACGGTCATTTTGACAGAATTAGAGTACATGTGGAGTCCGGGTCAAAAACCGTCTTCATTTTCTAATAACCGTTTAAAATGCCGAGTCAGAATGTTCTGGAATGTTCCAGATATTTCTATTCCATATTTTCAATCTTTTAATCTTTTGTAAATTATATCCCGAAATTATATTTTAAATAATAAGGAAATTAAGATAAACCGCAATTCCATAATAGAAACGCGGAAAATCTTTCTTCCGCAGGAGGAAACTCTTGGGGAAAGGACGCAGCACCTGCTGCGCCTCTTCCAAGAGCCGCAATGGTTGCTGCGCCTCTTCCAAGAGCCGCAGTGGTTGCTGCGCTTCTTCCCCAGCTCCTTTCTGCGTATTTTAAGATCTTTTTGAGGTTTACTTCCAAAGTTTTACCGAAACCCTAATTCCTCCGTGTGATTAGTATAAATAGAGAGCTTCGGTCCTCATATTTCTCACGCGAGTTTCCGCCCTTCTCTTCTCCCTTTGCATTCTATGACCATGCTCTTGCTTTTTGGCGTCTACGTGCTTGACCTTTCGACTACGTAAGCTCGGATCCTTCTGAGTACCAGCCTCGTTTTGCATGACCGACCAATTTGACCAACTTCACATCAATCAACTTAATCAACTTTGTTTAATTTCCTCTTAAAGGGCATTTTCGTCGTACATTCTAGTCGAGCATCACTAAACGTTAACTTAGTTAATCTCGTTTCGTTAAACATGTAAGTCTGAGGGTGTAAATCCCATCTTTTATTATTGTTTTTATTTTTGTAATCATTATTGTAAGGTTTTCGTCGAAAATATATTCAAAACCGATTTACAAAATCTTTATTCAAACCTTTTTACGGGTTAACGGGAGACAAATGTCGAGAAGGAACGCAGAAACTGCTGTGCCTCTTCGAAGGGACGCAGTACCTGCTGCGCCTCTTCCTGAGGCTGCTGCAGTTCCTGCTTTCCTTCTTCTTCCTTCGTCTTCTGTTTATTTCGTTTGTTTGTTTTTGCTTCGTCTTTGTTTGTTCTTATTTCATTCGCATGATAATTTTAGCATATAATCTTATTAGTAATTTATCACCTTTTAATTCTCGACTTAAATTCCAAGTAATTCATATTTGTGGGTTTTCGTCATTAAAATCAATCCGGGTTTTAGAGATTCGATTCATCCATATCAAGTCTCTGAAATTCATCTTTTGTATATTTTTTCGTCTGTTTATCGTCATCATCATCAATAGTTTAGCATTAATAAGCCTAATTAATTTGTTTTGATAAGTTTAATTTATTAATTAACCTTTTAATTAATATTGTCTTCAATTTGTTCTAATTTGTTTTGTCTCATGATTTATTGTTTTTATGACCAATTTGCATGTAAATAATCCGTTAAACCACTTCTATCCGAGTAAAATATTATTAGTCGAGCATTAAATTACCAATGAATATTAACGATATGTAATTCCGGCTTCACAGCCAGAATTCACCTCAGGAACAGACGCAATGAGCACTGCGCCTCTTCCAAAGGATGCAGCTCTGCTGCGCTTGTTCCGTGTTGAGTTCTGCCTCTGAACTTTCGTTTCTGCTTTGACCTAATTATTAGTTTACGTATTAATTTACTATTAATCGTATTATCACCTACTAATCTGTTCGTATTTCCTACCCTAATTTATTTGTTTTCTCTTTTCTTTTCTCAAATTATCCGTTTTAAACGTATTTTCGACGTAAATCAATTAATCATTGTAATTATTGTAATTTAATTTATCGCAATTTATGTATTATTGTATTTATTATATGATTTATTCACTTGTTTTCACATGTAATTAATCTAAACCCCTACCTCGACATTAATGCATCTTAAACTACGTGTTCACCAACTTAGTTAATTCTCACATGCTAGGATTAATCTATTGGATGTTGCATTGCATGCATATAGACGACAACATATCAGGTATAGATGATTTTCCCTAATCATTAGTAGAGGCCGCTATCGAGGCGGGCGGCATTAGGTGTTCGATTAAAGAGCTTCCTAATACGTACCCTCACCCTTACTCAAGATCTCTGTGAATATTCGTGTTCATTGGCATCCACGAGTTCTTGGTGTTCATGTCATTACTTTGTGTCTTGACATGACGTGAAATGTTCGAACGGTTTCCAATTTTCAACAATAAATTGGTGGCGACTCCACAAATTAAAAGCTTGTTTTCCCAAGCGAACCCCGTGGGCCCGCGTCCACAACAGGCTAAGATTAATCTATGTTTGTGGCATTGCATGCATTACATCGACGACATATCAAATATGAACAATTTCCCTAATCATTAGTAGAGGCTGGCAGGCTGCTATCGAGGCGGGCGGGATTAGGTGTTCGAATTAAAGAGCTTCCTAATACGTACCCTCACCCCTTACTCCAGTTATCTCTGGACATCCGTGTCCATTGGCATCTCGAGAGTCATTCTAGACATGGAATGCTAAGGGGAACGAGTTCTTAGTGTTCATGTCATTACATTGTGTCTTGACATGGCACGAGGAATTCGAACGGTTTCCAATTTTTCCACAATAAATTGGTGGCGACTCCACAAATACAGGCTTATTCAACCTTTCACCGGTTTCAATGCGTCATAAATCGGTAACGGCCCATGATGTGCTTTGGCAAACCAAGGTTCCATGGGAGAAGTGTCGTCACCTCGAAATCAACGTGCGGGTGGCCCATGTCCGCGGTTTGACGACTCTGCTGGGGATGATACACTTACGTGTTAGCCAGGGTGAAACTTGAACAAGGTTAGGGAATAGTTTATACGAGACAGTTGTCGATTTTCATTACTCAACATTCTTAGGTCATTTCATTTGGTCTTCCTAGGCCCTAAACTAACCCATTCGACCAATCGTCCCGTTCGGATGGTCCAAATTCCTATTTGGGCCTAAAGATGGATAGCGATTGACGTCAACCATACCATTATGCATACTCATGTTTGTATCAAGAGCTTTCACTACTCGAGTAAATGGACTAGAAACCGATCTTACTCATGTTTGGCACGGACCTCTCCACAGACCAGGGTTTGATTGCTTGGTATGGCAACCCACCTTTTAAGCCAAAACCTTTTTAATGCACTCAGCATACTGTTATAATGCCTGTTTGTATGTGTGTGTTTTCCAAATCAATCACGTGTCTAAATTCCTCATTTATAAACAAAATAATGTCAAAAATATTGTGTAAATAAGATTCATTTTCAAACCTTTCAAATGTCACATTTGCAAACCAAATGATGCCGAATTTTCCGATTTTCAAATTTCAATTTTCCAACAAAAAAAATCGCTCTTGTAAATTAAATAATGTTCCGTTTTCTGTAAATGTAAAACCCATTTCCTTTCAAAAATCACTTTCTGTAAAATTCCATTTTTAAAGTTCAAGGCAATTATTAAATTTTCCATAAATAAAATCCTTTGTAAATTCTCAAAACAAAATCAAAAAAATCAAACGTAAAAATTCCAAAAAAAAAACAAATAATGTTTTAAACCAAAATATTTTCAAACCATGTAAATGTAAATATGTAAAATCAATTAGGCTAAGCTAGAGTCAAAATTCAAACCGACTATGTCCTAGTCGGAACTCTGTCGAGTCATAAACCCGTCTTCCTTTACATTCTGGGTCTTTTCAAATTCAAGTCAGGTCCTAAGGCGTCACGCCGTCATTGTGGACCCCCTACCCCAATTCAGTTAGGATCTAAACATTTCCGACACCTCGACTCACACACTCGAGTCAACACACCGAATTCTCCTAGTGTCACGTTCGGGTACACACATACGGAAACCTCGAGTCAAGTCTGTCTTAAACACACGTCTTAGAATCACGCCAACTTCAATCCCATCAATAAGGTCAACTGTATAAATGTCACTCTGTCAAACTCAATACTCGAGTCTAAGGCCAAAGTTAAACACCGCGAGTCCAAACACGAGAAGTCGCTCACGACATTTCGAGAATTTCAAGTCAAGAATCTAGTTATCTCATCTCGTCCTCATATATTTTCCTTCGTATATCCCTTGTTTGTCGCTTTAGTATGCGTGATCCCATGCCAAATCAAGTTGTAACGTGCATCATTTTGTTCTCAGTAGGAATTCTGCGATTTCCAATGAAAATTTTCAATAACGTCTATCTGTCATCGTCGAAGGACTAAGTACTACAGTCATTAAGCTTCAGGCCACCGTCGAAGACTTCATCACTCGTGTCGTCAATATGGAAAACAAGATTGACATGATGAAACCTTTACCATCTTCTCATACCCTAAGGTCAGGTCACAGCTTCAACACAACTCACCCATCTAAGAAGGCCAATGAAGACAAGGGAGTCAACCTCTTGGAAACTCCACCCAGAGGCTGGGACGAGCTCATAGGGAATTCATTGACCTCGGAACCACGTATCAGGTAGCTCTATAAAGTCTGGTTTCCCAGGGAAAACTTCATCCAATTGGTCCAACCCCAGACTCTGAAAAGATATTTCCTAGGTGGAAGGGTAATTCATATTATCAGTACCATCGAGGTAGGGGACACGATATGGAGGAATGCTTTTGTCTAAAGCATATTATTTATGATATGATCGAGGATGATAAGCTTCCTGTGCCACCTTCCGTCAAGCAATCCAAGAAGATCGACTCTCTTGGGTCTAATATCATTAAACATGACCATGAATCATCCCTAGATTGTTCTAACCTCCTCCATCCTCGTGATGATGAAGAAATCAATGTCCTCGAAGACGACGTTATCCAAAGTGGAATGCTCATGCTTTCCATTACCTTCAAAGATAAATTTTCGAAGTTAGAGGGAGCCATTGATAACCTAAACTTTCGACTTTCCAACATGGAGAATCAGTTTGCTGAAATAGGTAACAAGCTTGATGCCCAACCTCTTAAGATGAAAAGTGTCTAGACAAACCCTCAACATGACAGTCCTAAGGAGAAAGCAAAAAGTGAGCAGTCTATTTCTAGTTCTTCTCATCCAAGAATCAAAATCAACAAAGGCAACCTCACGGAGCCTTCCTCAAAGAAACCTAATAACTATTCAAGGTCATTCACAAAGGCTTCCAGCAAGAAGGATACGCCTCCTAGGAAATTTACCGACATTGGTATTACATACATCGATGCCCTTCAGAGACTCATGGAATGACGAATGTTGAATCCTATCGGTCCTACACCTGATCTAGAAAAGAAGTCTAGGTTCTGGGATAGTAATGCTTATTGCCAGTTCTTTGTTACGGAAGCAAGTAATAGCAGCCTGTCTTGCAAGTCTCATTTTTGAGATTTGGTTAGTTAGAAACAAATGCAGGGCAGAGAATGTAATGCCACGGCCTGTTTTAGTTGTCAAAAAGGTCAAAGCTAGTATGTGTATGCGATTAAAACTCATGAAGGTTAGGCTAATATCACGCAGAGCTAGCACATGGGTTGATAGTTTATGTAACTCAGGGTAAGAAAACTCTGAAAATAGGTGGACTATTGTAATGTTGTTTGGATGGTTTAATAAATAAACTTACATATCCCCAAAAAAAATGCCTATTGCCAGTATCATAGGGGCAAAGCACACAATACTGAGATATGCAATAAGCTCAAGCATGCGATCCAAGATATGATTGAAAGTGGGAAATTGTCCCTCTCAACCTTTAACCCACTAGGCAGCTTAGCCAATCCTCATGGATATACCACTTATCAGGAAACTCTTCTTGACCGTTATCCTTCCAGTGTTCCCAATCATGAGGACGAGGTGCTCAAATGGACGAATGCTCAAAGTCAAATGCGGAAGCCAGTTGCCAGAAGAAAAAATGTTCCGGCATGGGTCGATGATTAGGGGTCTATATTTAGGATCGAATCAAAGTCTGCATCCGAGTCTTAGGCTTTCTTTCTCATAATTTTTCTAGTGTCTTTCTTCGTGTCCATTTCCATTCCTAGTGACAACCTAGGGGCTGTCCCATAAGTCACATGTCTTCTCGAGTCTATACATTTATTATTCATTTCAATAAAAGTACACTCTTCAATCCACATATTTTATCCTATCTCTTACTTTACCCTTTTCCTGTGACAACAAGAATTGATTTGAGACATTTTAAAATGAACAACGCATGGCAAGTCGATGTGAGTACACTTAAATGATGTTCCATTTCAAGTTGTAGAGGACCTGAAACTCCGTGTCCATTTTCTTACCTATTCCATGTCTGGCAATAGAAACCTCCTATACCCCAGTTTAGGACGAGCCTATCTAAAGAGATTCTAGGACGAATCCAGACCATCTCCCTTGTTAACGATCCATGATGGAAGGCAAGCCCATTCCCCACAATAAATTGTTAGGTTTATTTACCTATTATTAGACTCCTCTAATAGTGAACTACTTAACTTCTTAATTATTTGTTCTTTAGATCTAGTGCATGCATAACAAAATGAAAGATTTATAAGAAAAACAATGTTCCTTACATTGTGTATTGGTTCGAAATATTAGGCACAACTAAGGTCACCTTCCTTCACTTGTTCTTGAGCTTAATATGATGGATGATCCTCCTAAGACTCCAAGTATAGGAGACACTCCAATAAGTTGCACCCAAGATTAATCCCAAAAATTCCTACTAATATTAACTAGATATGTAGTAGAAATATTCCCTTAATATTACTAATATTTCTAGTATTACTACTTCTAGTAATAGTTGGAGAGTATTAGTATTTGAGAGTGTTTGGAGGATTTTGCATGTGAGGAAAGTATGAGAGAAAACAAGCTAAAAACCAAGAAGGAAAAATGAGCAACAAATGCTCATATTTAAGAGCCAAAAACCGGTGGCCTCTTACATGGGGGGAATATTTTCCTCTTGTTTTTACTATCACACTCTAACCAAAATAAACAAAAGACAAAATGGAGCATCTATTGCTCTCCTTTTGGCCGGATTTATGGAGCTCTTTTGCTCTATTTTTTCCTCTTGGCATTTGTCCCACAAATGCTTATAAGTCATATGTTTAACTATCTTACATAATTAATTATTAATGTAATCACTTAACACTTAAATATTACAATTAATAATATAATATACACTCCACTTTTTGAGTAGTATACTACCATTATATCAACATATAATGGATCCTATAATTACTAGTTAGTTAAAATTACAACTTCTTGTAACTTTAAATAACTAATTACCTCTACCTCAAAACTTATATAAAACCTCAACTAATTTAGTAATTTAACACTTAATTACTAAATTAAATCTTATTTAATCACATTACAATAAGACGTAAAATCGCACTCCCATAATTAAGGAATTAATCAATTTGTATCGCATACAATTAATTAAATATCTATTTGGGCCTCATCCTATAGGCGTGACCTAAAGGGATCAACTGACCACCACCGTCATATTACAGTAATGTCAAACTCTAGTTAGCCAACCATTACCGATTAATGACGATCAATTGACTATATAAAAAATCATCCCTTACGTATTCTTATTATGAGATTTAGTTATGATATTAAATCATGTGATCGCACTATTGTTGAGGACACATTTTCCAACAATCTCCCACTTGTCCGAGACAAGTGTGCGTCACCAATTCTTTTGTCCTATTACAATCTCCCACTCAATGCAAGGTGTCTTGTAGGTCGTATTTACATTTGATCATATCTTGAGTGGTTTCCTCGATCTGGAGAGTAACTGTCTGACCGGAATTATCTACCATAGATACCTTCCGAGCGTGGCCACGCATTTCCAGTTAACTACTCCTCGAGTGGCCTTGAGATTTCAAACAACCCTGACAAGGGGTGGACAATTCCTATCGCCCTATTCCCTTTGTTCAGCCACAGTTCATCATGACCCAAAATATACCCAGTTTGACCTCATTTACGAAGTCGTAGAGTATAAATCAAAGCAAATCAGAAATTTGTGCCAACTTAGGCGAATAGTCTCTAGTCGAAAGAATTGACTCATAAGAATACTATAGTAGCTCTTGCCATGACCAGGCTTTATGAATTACCAGAACTCTATAAGCGGTCACTGCCCGACTGAGTGTCCCATACAGTCTGCCTATGTGATCGACTAGTCATCACGTATGACTCTATGGCACGTGAACTTGCCATCAATCGCATCACACTCTAGTCACTTCGAGACGTCACCTCATTATAAGTAACTAGGGGCGAATACCATGTCAATCCAGTTCACTTTAATGGGGTTCAATTTGTCTCTACAACCCATTCGGATACGACAAGGTAACGGGTGAGTTTAATGAAACTCAAACGATAAATGCAATTATCACATATGAATAGTCAATACACTATTACTACTTCATATCTTATAATCTTTAGTGTGTCTTTAACACTAATTGAATTGCAATAAAAGCTAGGCAAGTGGATATACCAGATATCCATGTATTCCAACTTTATTATTGCCATTTCCTTCTATTCAATGTTATCTCTAATGACATGAATTTATCTAAGTTTATGTCTAGTTTTTTTTACTAGACTTGGGCTCTTTAACTTGAAAGATGCTCCCACTGTTATCGCATAACTTGTGATAAAGTCATTTGTAGAGGGATTCACCCTTAATCCATATGTTGACCACTTTATCACAATTTTCTTAGATTCCTTTTGTAGAATTTGTAATGTGCGAAACTAAAACACCTTTTTAGTCTCTTACTCCTTAGTCAATAAGAAATCCTAGGATTTCAACAAATCCCTTTAAGTTTGGAAACTAAAGTTGTGCAACCCTTCAACACCTAACTTAGTTTATCATCCAAACATATGAACAAGTCTTCAATTGTTCTTTAAGGCTTTCTCTAGCCATATCATGGGAATTATCTTATTATTAACTCATCATGCCCTAGGCATATAACACATCATGACATGTTTGTCTGTTGGCATACATGATCATTCTATGGCGGAAACATTAGCAATCAGTTACATGTGATCAACAACTTAATAGGTTCAGTGAATGACTATGACTCCATCATAGTATTTCCACTTCTATCAACATGAATAGCCTATTTAACCTTTTTGATATACAACAGATATGAAAGATCTTATCCTCATAAGACTCTCAACTCTATACCAATATACTCTCACATAGATTTGATAATCTAAAATATATTGCACCTTTTGCTAGTCTCCCAGTCACTCTTACCAGAAGAGTGCATTGTTACATTATTCTCAATAAGTAATATGTCTTCAACATATAAGACATGGAGAAAATGATTCTGGCTCCCACTTAACTTCATGTATAATCACGATTCTTCAATCATGCGAATGAAACCATTCACTATTATCACATGAACGAAAAGTATAATCCTTTAATTCTTGCTTAAGACCATTCTAGGATCACTTAAGAAAGCTACGCATAAGATGTTAGGATTCTTAGATCTTCATCTAAGGTTTCGTGTTCCAAACACATCCTTCTCTAAATTCCCATTTTAGAAAAGAGAATTTTATTTGCCATTCTTCATGAAATACGGCAATTCCTAACATAATTAATCTTGATCAACATCTTCATGTCAATCTTATGCATTTGAATACTCTGAAGCTCTATTTACCTTTAAAGAAACCCTCGCTTTGAAGTAAATCAACTCTTGAGTAACAATTTTTAGATTGTAATGCTATGGCTCGTATGTGACAAGATCGATTTAGAATAAGGTCATAATACCATTACTTTCACAAAGCAATATTTTAACAAATAAGACATGTGCGCTAAACTCCCACTGAACTATACTCCCACTCTATCTTTATAGATTATAGTTTCATTACTTTCACAAAGTAACACTTTAACTATAAGACATGTTTGTAACGATCCAATCTACTCCCACTCTATCTCTCAGAAATACATCTATCTTCTTGAGAGATAGCTGTGTGAGTTACAAACATATATTGTGGGGTAATATCCGTATAAGACCCTCTAAATTTAGGACTATAACGTAAATTTAGCATGTGAATTATTGTCATAAAATGTAAATACAGCAATGAAACGATAAGTATCAAGAATCAACCTCGGGTCCTTTGATGCACGGCGTAAAGAACAGAAATCAAACGAGATTCCCTCCTAATTGTTGCACCCAAGACTTGTCCGAGATATGCCCTTGTGCTAGATGGTGTTCTCCGATTTCCTTGCAATATTGGGAGAACTGATGTGAGTTTTTCGAGATGAGAGATCTCGGTTTTTCAGAGAAGAATGCTCTTCAAAACCCTAGTAATTTTTTGACGCTAAGTGTATATGACGCGGTTTTTTTTACTTATCGTCATCGGTTATCGGCTATTAGAACATCAACTAATAACACGGGTTAGTTGAAGTATTAATACATGTCCGACAAAGACGATATTGTATAATTTATTCAATATACATTAATTAAATATACATCGCTTATATTTAATTTTACGAATTAACTGGTTAATTCGCCTTAGCCCATGATATTTAATCCGTATTAAATATAATATCTCAACATCACATTTTGACTAATTACTAGTCAAATAACTCGGACTAACTGGTTAGTCAGATTTGGCATCTACATGACTGTATTTTCATATCGTCACGTCTCTCAAACGTATCCTATAGGTGTGACTTTTAGGGACCAGTTGATCACCGCCATCTGTATGACAATAACGTCAAACTTATCTAGCAAGCCAACCGTTATTGATAAACGTGGATCAACTGATAATAATACCAAAAGTATGCCCTTTGATCCTTTTAGTGGTTTATAAGTCCTTGCACTAACTGTTAAGGACACCAACCCCAACAAGCTCCCACTTGTCCGTACAAGTGCATGTGCAATGACGTTATCCGCACTAACTGGAGGACACAAGCTCCAACAAACTCCCACTTGTCCGTACAAGTGTATGTGCGATAACCGATTCTCATATTCATTTAAAATTTCTCCCACTCAATGTAAAACAATTTGCAGATCTGGATCCACAAAGGTCGTATTTTACAATCGATCTGTATCTAGAGTGGTTTCCCCGACTAGAGAGTAACTTAACTGATAAAACGAATCCGTATCCGAGCATGGCCATGCATTTCGATTCTGACTCCTCGAGTGGCCCTGAGAAATATCGAGTAACTGATAAAGGCTGAATATTTCCTTCAACTCGACTCCTTCCGATCTAAGCAAGCATGAAATGACCCAGAAAAAAATCTACTTGGCCCCTGTTACGGATGACCGTGAGAAAGAAACCAAAGTCACCCAAAATCTGCCGTAGTCTCAAGAGACAGTCGATAGTCAAAAGAATCGACTCTTAGGATCACCATGGAGGTCCTATCCACGACCGGGCACGGAATGTTATAAAACATTTAGGACTCCACGTCGATGTCACAATAGTGTCCTACGAAATATCCGTATAAATCGCCTCTGTGATTGGTCAGTCAACCGGTTGACTTATGGCTCGTTGAACCCACCATCAACCAACGTCACAAAATAATTGCCAGAGTTATCAGCTCATGTGGGCAATTAAGGACTGAAAAGATATAATGTTCGTTCAGTTCACTTTGTGGTGTTCAAAATTTGTCGTACAAATCCACATGACAAACAAAATATATATATAAAATATCAAAACGATGATGTCGTATAGAGTACAAGAGAGAATGAATCTGATCCATAAAAGAGTACTACAACTTAGAAACACGTTTAATTCCCATGGAATTAACATGCCCTTCATGCTTATCTTGTCGTAATGCTTTAGTGAGAGGATCTGCTATGTTATCATCTGTAGCAATCTTTTCTATCACTACTTCCTTTTGCTCCACGTAATCCCGGATTAGATGAGCTTTCCGTTGTACATGTCTAGACTTGTTGCTAGACTTTGGCTCCTTAGCTTGGAAGATGGCACCACTATTGTCGCAATAGATGGTGATCGGGTCATTCGAACTAGGCACTACAGAGAGCCCATGTAAGAATTGACGCATCCATATCGCTTCCTTTGTAGCTTCAGACGCGGCATAGTACTCGGACTCAGTCGTAGAATCTGCTGTAACAGTTTGTTTCGAACTCTTCCAGCTGACTGCAGCGCCATTAAGAGTAAAAACGAATCCAGACTGAGATTTCGAGTCATCTCGATCCGTTTGGAAGCTAGCATCTGCGTAACCGGTTGCGCATAGCCTTTGTTCGCCTCCATAAGTCAATGCCCAATCTTTAGTCCTCCGTAGGTACTTAAGAATGTTCTTGACAACCAGCCAATGTGGTTCACCTGGATGCTGTTGGAATCGACTTGTCATACTCAATGCATATGCCACGTCCGGACGTGTGCATATCATGGCATACATGATTGATCCTATAGCCGAAGCATAAGGAATCCGTGTCATGCGCTCTTTCTCTTCCGGTGTCTCTGGTGCCTGAGACTTGCTCAAATGCACCCCTGGAGCCATGGGAAGAAACCCCTTCTTGGAGTTAGTCATGCTGAATCTCTCCAGGACTTTGTCTATGTAAGACTCCTGACTGAGAGATAGCATCCGTCGTGATCTATCTCGATAGATACGAATGCCCAGAATTCTTTGTGCCTCTCCCAGATCTTTCATCTGGAAATGGTTTTTCAACCATACTTTCACCGAAGTTAAGAGAGGTATGTCATTCCCAATCAGGAGTATGTCATCGACATACAATATTAGGAAGACAATCTTGCTCCCACTCGACTTGATATATAAACATGGTTCCTCGACCGATCGAGTAAATCCATTTTCTTTAATCACTTGGTCGAAGCGATGATTCCAACTCCGAGATGCTTGCTTAAGTCCATAAATGGAACGCTTAAGTTTGCATACTTTCTTAGGATGTTGTGGATCGATGAAACCTTCGGGTTGTACCATGTACAACTCTTCCTCCAAAAAGCCGTTTAAGAAGGCGGTTTTCACGTCCATTTGCCAAATTTCATAGTCATGAAAAGCGGCGATCCCTAAGATAATCCGAATGGAACGCAGCATGACTACGGGTGCGAAAATTTCATCGTAGTGCAAACCTGGCACTTGGGTGAAACCTTTAGCAACTAGTCGTGCTTTATAGATATCTTGTTGACCTTCCACAGAATGCTTTATCTTGTAAAGCCATTTGCATTGAAGGGGACGAACCTTAGCAGGTAAGTCAACAAGATCCCACACGTTGTTCTCATACATGGAGTCCATCTCGGATTGCATGGCCTCAAGCCATAGCTTCGAGTCAGAACTGGTCATGGCACCTTTATAGGTTGCGGGTTCACTACTCGTTAAGAGTAGAACGTCATCTATGTCATGTTCCTCGACCATACCAATGTATCAATGGATTAAGGATGGGGATGTCAACAGCTCTTATTTTCATGGCCTGCTGAAGAAAAGGAGGAGTATGAATAAGGTGGTAATGGTAGAAGATATGAGGGGTAAGTTATGTGACACCCAAGAGCAAGTTCAGGAAGCATTTCTTGAATACTATCAGAGCTTGCTGGGAACAAGCCAGGACATAAAGAAGATTCATAGGAGTATTATCAACAAAGGCCCTGTATGTAATGATGCTCACTGGGCTAGCTTGAGGAGACCTGTTACTGGAGAGGAGGTAAAGGAGGCAATGTTTAGCATTCCTGATATAAAATCACCTGGACCAGATGGCTACACTAGTAAGTTCTTCAAAGATGCTTGGGGAGAGGTTGGAGGAGATGTTATAAGAGCTGTTCAGGATTTCTTTCAGAATAGGCAGCTTCTTAAGCAGCTCAACTCTACTACCTTAACCTTAATTCCTAAGGGTGATAGGCCAAAGAGTGTACTTCAATTTCGACCTATAGCCTGATGTAATGTAGTGTATAAGGTCATATCCAAAATTCTATGTACCAGGCTTGCTGATGTGCTGCCACAATTAGTGGGACAAAATCAAGGTGCTTTCATTCAACAAAGAAGCATTCAGGAGAATATTCTAATCTGCCAGGATTTGATAAGATTGTATGAAAGACCTCATGCATCCCCAAGATGTTTGTTCAAGATAGATTTGCAGAAAGCTTATGACACAGTGGAGTGGGAGTTTGTAGGGCAGCTATTAGAGGAGCTCAAATTCCCACCTGAGTTTATTGAAATGCTAATGCAGTGCATTACTACTACAACATACTCCCTATCTGTAAATGGAGAATTGTTTGGGTACTTCCAGGGCAAGAGGGGCCTCAGGCAGGGGGACCCCTTGTCGCCTTTGATTTTCACTCTTTGTATGGAATACTTGACCCGTACTCTGCAATATGCCTCCTCAAAGTATGACTTCAAATTTCACCCCTTATGCAAAAAGCAACGATTAACCAGTCTGATGTTTGCAGACGATGTTCTTCTATTTAGTAAGGGGGATGCCAACTCCATCATGTTGCTGTTGAAATCTTTTGCTACTTTCTCTAAAGCAAGTGGGCTGAAAGTTAGTGCTCAAAAATCAAATGCCTATTTCAGAAATGTACCTGAGCAGATAAAGAATGAAATCTTGCAGGTTTCAGGATTCACTGAAGGGAGCATTCCATTCAAGTATCTAGGGATGCCAATACAAACTACCAGAATTGGAAGACAGGACTGTGAATGTCTGGTGGATAAAATCTGTTCAAGAATAAATGGCTATGGATCAAGAAAGTTTTCTTATGCAGGGAGACTGGTAATTATGAGAAGTGTGCTTAACTCATTGCATTCATATTGGGCTTCCATTTTTATCATACCCAAAGGAATAATGAAGAGAATAGAGGCAGTGTGCAGGAACTTCCTTTGGGACAATAGTGCTGAATACAGGAGATCTCCTCTTGTGGGATGGGATACTGTATGTAGACCAAAGGAAGAAGGGGGACTAGGACTGAAAGATCAGGAAATGTGGAACAAGGCTATGATAGGCAGGCTTGTTGACTGGGTAGCAGAGAAAAGGGATTCAATTTGGGTACATTGGGTACATAATAACTATCTAAAGGGACGGGCGTGGATGGAGTACTCCCCTACCACGAATTCGAGTTGGATTTGGAGAAGAATATGCAAGGTTAAAGAGGAAATGGCTGCTGGATATACAGATGGCAAATGGGAGATACAACAGGATGGTTATACACCAGCTGGGTGTTATAACTGGTTTAAGGGGAATTGGCCTTGTGTCACTTGGTATAAGGTGATCTGGAATGGATGGGCTATTCCCAAGCACCAATTTTTGGGGTGGCTTATTGCTCATGAAGCTCTGAACACGGTTGCTAGATTGAAGAGCTTTGGTATGGACATAGAGGACAAGTGCTACTTATGTGGAGTGGACGAAGAATCTGCAGGTCACTTGTTCTTTGAGTGCATGTACAGCACAAGGGTCATTACAGAATTAAACAGGCAAACAAGGTGGGACTTCCCTATGAGGAATGTGGTTCACTGGTGTGAGCAGAGGAAGGGAACAAAGGCGCAAAGAGGGGTGCAGTCAGCTATGATGTTGAGTGCACTATACCAGGTCTGGAAACAGAGAAACAAAAGCAAAAATGAAGCTGTTTTGGTATGGCCTGAGTGTGTGGCAAAGATGATTATGGATGAGATGAGGTCACGAGTTCGAGGCTTGGAAAGAGCTACCCTAACACAGGCTGAGAGAGATTGGTTTATTAAAATGCGTCTAGTAGAATGATATTTTACTTATGTTGGCTTGATAAACTTTTGTAATTATCATTTGATATATATATATATTACACTCACATTTCACCAAAAAAATAAAAATAAAAAAAGAATAGAGACTCTTCCCGACCTCCTAGGTTCCTCAGGAATATTCACCGCAGTCGGGATTGAAGGAACAGGTTCCTCCAATGGTTGCTCGGTGTTTGGTTCTGGAATCTCCGACAGGTCGAAGGTTCTATCACTCTTTGCATTCTCAAGAAATTCCTTCTCTAAGAATGTCGCACTAGCCGCAACAAAAACACGTTGTTCGGTTGGCGAATAGAAGTAATGACCAAGTGTTCCTTTAGGATAACCTATAAAGTATGTCTTGACCGATCGCGGGCCGAGCTTATCCTCGTGTCTCCACTTGACATAAGCCTCGCAGCCCCAAACCCGTATAAAGGACAAGTTAGGGACCGTTCCCTTCCATAGTTCATATGGAGTCTTGTCAACAGCTTTAGACGGACTTCGGTTAAGTATTAGAGCAGCTGACAGAAGAGCATAACCCCACAATGAGTCAGGCAACACGGTGTGACTCATCATGGATCGAACCATATCAAGTAGTGTTCGATTTCTCCGTTCGGACACACCATTCAGCTGAGGTGTTCCAGGTGGAGTTAACTGTAGGGCGATCCCACAGTCCTTTAGGTGTTGATCAAACTCGTGAGAAAGATACTCGCCACCACGATCTGAACGTAGTGTTTTAATCTTTCTACCCAATAGGTTCTGTACCCTATTCTGGTATTCCTTGAATTTCTCAAAGGATTCACTTTTGTGCTTCATTAAGTAGACATAGGCATATCTACTTAAATCATCCGTGAAAGTGATGAAATACCTATAGCCTTCTCGTGCGGTGATTGACATAGGACCACATACATCCGTGTGTATGAGCCCTAATAGGTCAGCAGCGCGCATTCCAACACCTTTGAAGGAAATCCGAGTCATCTTATCGATGAGACATGATTCACACGTGCCAAATGATTGAAAATCAAAGGCCGAGATAGCTCCATGTTTGATGAGCTGTTTTACGCGTTTCTCATTAATGTGTCCCATACGGCAGTGCCATAGATACGTTTGATCTTTGTCACCAACCTTTAACTTTTTATTCATTACGTGTAATATTTCCGTGGTCGATCTAAAACATAAATTCCGTTCATGGAGACTGCACTGCGTAAATCATATCGTGTAATGAGAAAATGCAAGTATTATTTTCTATTACAAATGAAAAACCAAGTTTATCAAGTGCAGAAACTGAAATAATGTTTTTCGAAAGACTAGGTACATAATAGCAGTCATATAATGACAACTCAAATCCGCTAGGAAGCTGGATCACATATGTCCCCTTTGAGATGGCAGCCACTCTTGCTCCATTCCCGACACGCAGTCCACCTCACCCTTTACGAGGGGTTCGATGTTTCGAGCCCCCGCACATGATTACACAGATGAGAACCACAACAAGTATCAAGTACCCAAGTTCCGTAACTTGCGTGGTTAATCTCAATCATATGAATAAAAGTAGAAGAAGAGGAAGACATACCAACGGGTTTAACACGACCTGCCTTTAAGTCCTCATGATAAACAGGACATGTGCGTCTCCAATGCCCAGTCTTGTGGCAATGATGGCATTCCATGTTTTCATTCTTGCTCTTTGTCGTGCCTGATGAGGTGCTCGACTCACCAGGCCCACTCTTACCTGAACCCGACTTCTTGAACTTCGCCTTACCTCTGCTAGGTTTGCACAGCTTTGCCCTTACCCTTTCCCTTCTTTGTCACAACGAGAACATCCTGTTTCATGCTCCCACTGAACTTCATGTCCTTCTCGGTCTGTACGAGGAGGGAGTGCAGTTCATGGGGAGTTTTCTTCAAATCATTCATATAGTAATTCGCTCTAAATTGCGAATAACCATCCTGGAGTGAGTGAAGTATGCGGTCGATCACAATGTTCTCGCTGATCTTACAATCAAAGGTCTCCAGCTTCTCGACATTCTCAATCATGCTGAGAATGTGTGGGCTAACCGGTTGGCCCTTCTGGAGTCTCGCATCAAAGAAGCGAGTGGTATGCTCATAGGTCACGATTCTCGGTGCTTTCGAGAATTCCTTAGTGAGCGTGGTGAAAATCTTGTTCGCACCATGGGCTATGAAGCGTTTACGCAAATTGGGTTCCATTGCAAAAAAATAAGTTTTTAATCGCACCCGCTTCCATACGAAATCATTAAACTTGGTGATTTCAGACTCTAGCCGTGGGACCTGGGTTTGCGGGATGGGCTCTAAGAGATATTTGAGCTTCCTCCGTCAGCGGCAGCATTCCGTAATGCCGCCTCCCGATCCGCGAAGTTTGATCCATCATTCTTCGATCCGAGTGGACTGATTCATCTGATTCATGAAGATCCGAAGCCGGGACTCACGGTCCAATGTGGCACTTGGCATTGGGTTATCGTAGAACCAGCCATTTGTTTATTAGCGATTTAACGATTTCGTGATCTACACTGAAAAAGAAAGAAAAACAAAAACGAATTAAGCAACTCATCGAGGTGATTTAAGTCTATTTTAAAATTCATTTTAAACATGTAGACTCTCGCACTTGCATAATTGATCTCCCTCAAGAATGATACAATTGATCCCAAGACTCAATTTCTGTAAATTGATAAGCCAACTGTTTAGCTAATTCTTCCGGAAGAACTCTTGGTCGATAGATTTCCGTAAATCCTATCTATAGTCCACCATAGTCACAGGATCGTACGAGTGACCATAGTGTTGAGATAAAATAGGTCAATCGGTTCCAACTTCCCCGACGTAGAAGGGGTCATATTATGCCTACCGACGAAGAAGGGACTCATTGGAGTTTGACCTATAAAGACCGTTCTCAATTTTTGTTTATACGAGGAAGATCCCATCAACTAAATTATAATTCATATTAAGTGAACGAATAACTAGCGTCTGCGTGAATGAATTAATTTGGGTGATGGCTTAAAAACGTGTGACATACGAATGTCAAAGAAAACTAACTCGTGACCTCTATATGTGTCAGTTTTCATGCAATTATTAGGTGGTTTGGTTTTTAGGCGGAATATGATGCATACTATCGTTACGATAAAATAAATAATTGAATGCAATACGTAAATAAAATTTCCTAGTGTGGCCTATCCTAATAAAAAGAACAAAATACAACTTTGGAATCCACCGTTGGACCCAAGAAGCTTGTCTTGTTGTTCCATCTTGATCCAGGTAGCGGGAGTGAGCATCTGGTCTCCGTCTTTGGTCTTCTCAAAAATTACAATTAAAATTACAAAATATAAACCTATTTACATTCTAATTAAAAACTGTAATTAAAAGAAATAAAATGGAGATACGAGATCTCAAAATACAACCAAGACCGTGTTCCATCATTACGGTAACACGTTCTACTAAGGCCACACTAAGTTACAACCGTTTGCAAAAATAAATAAATACGTAATAAAAGGCATTCAAGGCATTCAACAAAACGATAAATAAATGCATCAACTAAAAACAAATTCATTCGTGACATAATTCCGTAATTATGTTAAATTTATCCAAACCACCTTTTAATGATTAAAATTCATGTGATAAAACCGCTTCTATCATTTAATTTTAATCCATTACAATCCGTTACTTTAAATACACGTTAAAATAACTTAATGGTACGTGTGTGAACCGTTTCACAATCATAGCGAGTGTACAATATCCGTATAATGTACATTTTGTAGCCAAAAGAAAATTTAAAGCAAAAGGAATAAATTTTCAAAGTCATCAAAACAAAATCCTCGATCCAGGGACACAAAGCTCGATCGAGGAACGAAAGGGCTCGATCGACTGAACTGCAAGTCGATCGAGAGGGTTGCCAAACAGAAAGTGCTCGATCGACTAAACTGGTGGTCGATCGAGTACCTTTATCAGCAAATCTACTCGATCGAGTACGAGGACAACTCGATCGAGCAGTAGGGTTTTGAAAAGGGGTCGATCGAGTACAACAGGGACTCGATCGAACAAAAACAAGACAGAAAAAGCACTCGATCAAGTAGAAATACGCTCGATCGAATGCAAACATGGCTGAAAATTCAAAACCCTCGTGAAAACAGTTTGTCGAGACAAAAACAATTGCAATTTTGATCAAAAACGCATCAAAACAATTTAACAATTGACAAAACTAGACATGTTGCTATAATCTCCGTATAAAATAACAACATGTAAAAGAACAAATCGAAAAACAACCCTAGACAGCCGTGTAAAACAGCCGCACGGTTTTAACAAAAACGCAACATCCGTGTATACAAGGCACGGATTTCGAGACAAACACAACCGTTTCAAAATCGTTTTATGAAAAACACATAGAAAAATTTACGTGGCCTCGCTCTGATACCACTTGTGGGGTAATATCCGTATAAGACCCTCTAAATTTAGGACTATAACGTAAATTTAGCATGTGAATTATTGTCATAAAATGTAAATACAGCAATGAAACGATAAGTATAAAGAATCAACCTCGGGTCCTTTGATGCACGGCGTAAAGAACAGAAATCAAACGAGATTCCCTCCTAATTGTTGCACCCAAGACTTGTCCGAGATATGCCCTTGTGCTAGATGGTGTTCTCCGATTGCCTTGCAATATTGGGAGAACTGATGTGAGTTTTTCGAGATGAGAGATCTCGGTTTTTCAGAGAAGAATGCTCTTCAAAACCCTAGTAATTTTTTGGCAAAAATGAATTAGGTTAGACAAGAGGAGAAACTCTCCTTTTGTCTATGTGAGGCTCGGCCAAACCGAGTGAGAGGAGAGCTCGCGGGCTTTTTAATTTCCTCTTCACTTAAGCTCGCGGTCCGGTCCAAAACTCGCTAAGTGTATATGACGCGGTTTTTTTTACTTATCGTCATCGGTTATCGGCTATTAGAACATCAACTAATAACACGGGTTAGTTGAAGTATTAATACATGTCCGACAAAGACGATATTGTATAATTTATTCAATATACATTAATTAAATATAAATCGCTTATATTTAATTTTACGAATTAACTGGTTAATTCGCCTTAGCCCATGATATTTAATCCGTATTAAATATAATATCTCAACATCACATTTTGACTAATTACTAGTCAAATAACTCGGACTAACTGGTTAGTCAGATTTGGCATCTACATGACTGTATTTTCATATCGTCACGTCTCTCAAACGTATCCTATAGGTGTGACTTTTAGGGACCAGTTGATCACCGCCATCTGTATGACAATAACGTCAAACTTATCTAGCAAGCCAACCGTTATTGATAAACGTGGATCAACTGATAATAATACCAAAAGTATGCCCTTTGATCCTTTTAGAGGTTTATAAGTCCTTGCACTAACTGTTAAGGACACCAACCCCAACATATATATGGTGGAGTATTAGGAGCTTGTCTAGATTGACATGTTCGTGATGTATCACTTTTATATATACTTTTATAGCCCCCTTTATACCATTTTATATATCGTTTTCGTGCCTTTATATTGTTTATATGCCTTATTTCAATGAATTGTCGATACTGCCGCTATTTTGTGTTTCAATGCAGAAATGATGCATTAAGAAGATAATCAAGCTAAGACAAGCAAAGCGGAGATGTCATAGTAGAATAGACGAAGCATGGCACGAGGAACGAGGAAGCATGAAGGCTAGAAGTGAAAGAAAGGAGGGAAACAGCCTGTGAAGCTGGTTCCTCGATCGAGTCAGGGAGGGCTCGATCAAGCAGCCGTCCTCGATTGAGTCACCTCAGGCTTGATCGAGGAACCTCTCTGGCAGACTATTTTCCGGATTTTCCTAAAGCAGTTATCTTTTGTTATAAATTAGAAACTCGTACTTTATCCTAGGTTACGCTTTTATTTACCTTTATAATGTTGAAAATACTCTTGGAGCCCTAATCTTTCCTTGTTACGGTACTAATCTTTCCTCAATAATTAATCGTTCATCGTTTTATGTTAATTGATTATTGTTATTTCATGCTTTCAATTATGTTTTCAATCTTAATCATTGTTGTTATTGTTATCATTATGAGTAGCTAATATCCTCATCTAGGATGAAGGGGATCTAGGTTAATTTAAAGGGGAAATTGATTAATTGCTAGTGAAATCGCATAAGTTGTTGTTTGATTATTGTTCTTCTTCTAATTGATTAACTTAAGGCCTGAGTTATTAATTAGTGTAGCGAATTAATCCTTTCACCGACCGGGTTAGAATTAATATAGGCTGCAATAATCGAATAGATTGTATCCAATTATAGCGACCGCATGTTAGAATCGATCTAAAGGGCATAATTGAGTCGACCGATCTTATGACCTTAAACAGCTTAGTAGATCTAGCAATTGATTAATAGACCCCATATAATTGACCTAGTGAACCGGAAATCCTAGACCTTTAATATCATCGTTTAAAACTCTTTTTAATTACTTGCAATTACTTGATTAGATCAAAACAAAACAAACCCCCCAGAAAATGGTTACCTTTAGACAATTTAAATATTTACAGACTTAGCTTTTACCGCCTCCCTGTGGATTCGATACCTCTCTTACTGCTAGCTATTCTTTTTAGTCCTGAGATAGTTTTACTTTGATTTGGTGATACGACTTTAGCCTTATCAAATTTGGCGCCATTGCCGGGGAGGCAACAATTGTTTAGTTTTTTTGTGTTTATTTTTTCTCTTTGTCTCAGGGAACCCAGTTCCTTGAGACCGTTCTCACACTCCTCTTGTTAGTTCCGTTTTGCCCAGGTCTAGTAGGTCCGAGGTGATTCCTTTTGACCCTGAACCAGAGAAGACTTTTCGCTACAGACGGAAATTTAATCAAGAAGTAGGTCAAGTAGAAGACTTGAGTATGCTTGACGAAGAGACGGCGAGCTCAGCACAGTCAGCCGGTCAGTCCTTTGAAGAGGACGACATTCCTCTTACCGATCAGTCCTTCGAAGAGGGCGACATTCCTATTCCCGAAATTCCAGTCGTAACTGTTATTCCCGAAACTACCATCATGCCTACTCTAGCCAGTCACTCCGAGCCGACCTTAGCTTCTATCCCACAAGGATTTAAGCTGCCCACTACTACCAATGGAACTTTTGAGATTCGGCCATCTTAGATCAATCTGGTGGAACGAAATATGTTTGGAGGGGCAGCTGCTGAGGATCATGCGACACATATGGAGAAATTTATCACCTACTGTTGTTCTACTCCTTTAACAGTTGGAGTGACACAAGATCAGGTTAAGCAGGTGCTCTTTCCTTTCTCTCTGAAAGATGGAGCTGCTGAGTGGTTGAGATATCCGGATATGGACAATGAAGGAGTTACAGACTGGAATTCCTTGGACCTTGCTTTCTACAAGAAGTACTTCCCACCTCAAAAGACTAATGCTCTGAGAAGTCAAATTACTAGCTTCAAGCAAGGAGCTACTGAAGATTTGAATGAAGCTTGGATTGGCTTCAAACGTTTGGTCCGATCAGTTCCCCATCATGGTTTCCCTAAGTGGTTTCTTTGCAACCAGTTTTATAATGGGTTATATGACGATCATCGTGCCCTTTTGGATTCTTCTGCTAATGGGAGGTTTCAGGACAACACCAATGATGATAACGCGTGGAAGTTAATTGATCAGATTGCTACCCATATCGCCAGGTATGGCAATCCTAGGGGAAGCACACGAGGTACTGGTATTGATAGTGCTCTGGCGGCACAGTTAGAGACTATTTCAGCTCAGCTTGCCGAGATAAAGACTACCCAATCATTGGGTAGTAAGGAGAGAGTTCATGCCATGAGTCAGCAAGTAGAGGAGTCTTGTGCTAGATGTGGTTTAGACGGTCATGGTGCAGCTGATTGCTTGAGTACATTGGAGCAGGTTAATGCTTTTCAGGCTTACAGACAAGGTGCACAAGGTACACCCTTCTCCACTTTTTACAATGAAAGAACGAAGGAAAACCCATTCCTTCAATGGTCTAGTTAGAACGTACAAAACCCGCAGCAGCCACAGAAGAATGTTTATGTCCCTCCCAACAACCGTGGTAATCAACCGCCAGGGGGATATTAGAGGCAAAATCAAGGAGGCCAGCAGTTTAACAATCAATATCAACAGCCTCCTCAGCAAAATCCTCAACAAATTTCTCAACAAGCTCCAAACAATGAGATGGCAGAGTTGCGCAATCTTTTGCAACAAACTTTGTCAATGCAGCAGAATCAGACGGCTCAAATTTCTGAGCTGATTGCCCATAACAAGATGCTAGATAATCAAGTGGCTCAGATGGCACTTCAAAACCCATCAAAACAGGCCGTAGGTCTTCCTCCTCAAGGTAAACAAGCTCACGAGCAAGCTAATGTTATTCAGCTGAGGAGCGGTACTTCTTATGCGAATCCCGACCTCCAAAGCTATGGTAATGATGTGCCCATTGCTGATAATGAAGTCCCTTATATGTATCCCAAAGGATTGGGTAATTTGGAGCTTAGTGATGATGAAAAAGAACCTGACGAAGTTGAAACACGAGCTGACGATAAAAGCAAAAAGGACGAAAAACTTGAACCTGCTGAGGTTCCTCGATCGAATCAGCCCGGGCTCGATCGAGGAACCAGTGTGCTCGATCGAGTCACCTCCAGGCTCGATCGAGGCACCTCCTCGATAGACAACGGTGTTTCAAAAGTTGTTTCTAAGGTCAAGAAAGCCGAGCCCATTACTATTGCACTACCTTTTCCTCATTGGCAGCGAAAATCCAAGCTAGACAAGCAGTTTGGTAAGTTTATGGAGGTCATGAAGAACCTACAGGTAAGTGTTCCCTTCACTGAATTAATTACTCAAGTGCCGGCTTATGCAAAATTCATGAAGGAGATTTTGACAAGGAAGAGATCCTCTGATGCGGTGGAAACTATTGCTTACACTCAGAAGTGCAGTGCCATGTTACCGATTAATTCACCACCTAAATTAAAGGACCCAGAAAGTTTTTCTATCCCTTGTCATATTGGTCATATTTCTATTAGTAAAGCTCTTTGTGATTTAGGAGCTAGCGTCAGCGTTATGCCTTATTCTATTTGTAAGAAATTAAATATGGGTCCGTTGACAGTTACTAATATGACACTGCAGATGGCCGATAGATCTGTTAAACACCCATTGGGGGTGTTGGAGGATGTTCCCGTTCGTATTGGGAAGTTTTTCATCCCCGTTGATTTTGTTGTCATAGACATGGCTGAAGACAACCAAATCCCTATCATTTTGGGCAGACCGTTCCTACACACTGCGGGGGCGGTTATAAATGTTAGGCAAGGGAGATTGACCTTAGCTGTGGGGGATGATACAATTATCTTTAACTTGGAAAAAGCATTAAAACATCCTATGATAGAAGAGACTTGTCATAGTATAGATGTTGTTGATTTTACTATTAATGAGTGTCTTCCTATGTGTTTGGACAGGGCTCCTCTGGAGATTGCCCTGGTCACGGATTCAGTTGATCAGACGGGTTCATGGAGTCCAGAAGTTCATCGGATTGAGAAGCTTCTAACTGGAGAGGAATGCCCCCATCAAAGGGTATATAGTTTGCGTACTACACCTAAGGTAACTGAGGTAAAGAAACCTGAATTAAAACCTCTTCCCTCTCATCTTAAGTATGAATTTCTTGATGATTGTGAAATGAACCCAGTGATCATCAATGCTAGCTTAAGTGAAGGTCAACTATCTGCTTTGTTGACTGTTTTGAGAAATCATAAAAAGGCAATTGGGTATAGCATTGATGATCTGAAAGGTATTAGTCCTGATTTTTGCATGCATCATATTCATTTGGAAGAAGGCCACAAGCCTAGTGCACAGGGCAGAGACGATTAAATCCTCCGATGTAGGAGGTGGTAAGAAAAGAGGTACAGAAATTACTTGATGCTGGTATTATCTACTCTATATCTGATTCTAAATGGGTCAGTCCTGTCCAAGTTGTACCTAAGAAGAAAGGTACTACAGTAGTAAAAAATGATAAGAATGAATTGATTGCTACTAGACTTGTTACAGGGTGGAGGATGTGCATTGACTATAGGAAGTTGAACACGGCTACTAAGAAAGACCATTTCCCACTTCCTTACATTGACCAAATGTTAGTGATGTGACCATAATTAGCGCATATTTAGCCCCCGAATTAGCCTTGTTCCCATGCTTTTTAGTGCATATTTGGATCGTTTATTATCTTTAGTTCTTTGTTTTGCATATTCTTTGAGATTTTGATCCCTTGGTAGGAAAGAAGTAAGAATCTTGCATTTTCATGGCAAAACGAGACTAAATTGATCGAATCCAATGACCAAGCATCACGGAGAGACAAGTTTAGAAGGCCTTTGTACATATTATAGTAGATGAGCAATGTTGAGAAAGGATCCTTGAGTCCCCAAGGAAATCCCCAAGGAATTTATGAAGAAAAGGGAAGAAAAGAAGAAGAAATCTTGCTGAAGAACAATCCGTGCGGATTGACAACAATCCGGCCGTCCTCCGCCTGCACAATCCGTGCGGTTTCATCCCAAGACGCTCGGGTTAGCACTGCCACAATCCGCCCGGATTCCTCCAAAGCCGCTCGTGTTCCACCGCTAGAATCCGCCCGTCCCGACACTAATCCACTCGGATTCCTCTACAGCGCAATTTCGTCTTCTCCAAGCTACAAAGAAAAAAGCCCTTCCTTCGAAAAATACCGGCTCCTCCCTGCTCAATCTAAAAAGTGTAATTACTAGTTTAGCCCTTAGTTAACCCTAATGCATCCCTCTAATTTCCACTATAAATATCCCATTACTCTAATTAGGAGAGCATGTTCTTCTTATCAATAATTAGAGTAGTTAATACCAATCAAATCTCTCTTTAATTTTGTAATCAATAATTAATCAAGTTCTAATACAAGTTTTATTTCCTTAATCTCTCTTTTGTTCATCCTTTATTTTGGGTAATTGAAGATTATTTGGGTTATTATTGGGAGATTGACAACCTCACAATCAAGCATCAAGTACTTCTTTTATCTTTGCTTTATTATTGGAATCATTAGTAGGTATAATTCTCTTAATCCCTCTTTAATTATTGTTAATTACTTTCATTTATTCATCATGTTTCCTTTTGTTGGTATGATTGACAACCTTGCTAGGATGATCAACATGATAATGAGTGAGTAGTCTCTTAGCTAGGGTTAATGGGTGATTAGGGGAAACCAACATGGGGAATGATTCATGCTTAAATTAATATGCTTTCATGTTTTATTTGCTTGCTTGTTTTGATCTCAACTCATGCACATGTTATATTTGATGAAATGCTAAGCCTATGAATCCTTGCATTTACCACCATCTCCTATCTTTTCAATGAGACTTGTAAGACATAACCCAACTCGAGTCTCATTAGACCATGCATGTTGTTGAGTAGGGAAGACTAAGTCGACTTGTAGGTGTTGTACAATCTAATCGATTCGGCTCCGGGACCCAAACTTTCCTAGGATTGTAAGATATAACCCAACTCAATCCATCACAACAATAATTGCTTGCTTA
Organism: Silene latifolia; assembly: GCF_048544455.1. Lineage (NCBI taxonomy): Eukaryota > Viridiplantae > Streptophyta > Magnoliopsida > Caryophyllales > Caryophyllaceae > Silene > Silene latifolia. Next base: position 76,291,988 of record NC_133532.1, on the reverse strand, counting down.
TAATTTGAGAACAGGTTTGTATGATCAATTCCCATGATTCCCCTATGATCCCATGACACCCTAGTGCTTTTTAATCAATTGTTTACAACCCTTTTATTTCATCTTGCATGTTTATTTTCATTGCTATTTTAGTTAGTGATCTTCTACATCAACCCAAATTGTGACACCCCTAAGACACCACTAGTTGCAATAGAAATCTCATTTCAATACCCGTCCCTTGGGATCCGACCTTTACTTGCCTCTTTAGTAATTGTAGAGTTGTTTGTGAAGCTATAAATTGTGTTTTGATTCGGACGTGACCCAACGACCACACCTTAAATTGTGAACACGAAATAGACCGATCAAAAATGGCGCCGTTGCCGGGGACGGTGTTTACTTGATTTAGATTTTCTTTTATTGTTATTAGTTGTGTCTTTCTTCGCCTTGGGGAAGTAAAACTCCTCAAGGTTTATTCTAATTGTTTTCGAGTTGTTTGATATTTTGCATGTCTAGAAGGTCACAAGGTGATTTGTTACCTTTTGACCGTGAAATTGAAAGAACCTTGACGAACAATAGGAGATTTGCTAGGAGGAATTTGAGAGGTATTAGTTAGGTTTTTCAACCAACTATTGAGTTCATCAACCCTTTTGCAAGAGAAGGAGAGGAGAACCCATTACCCAATACCACCCAAAATCAACCTACAATGCCTAAGTTCTCGTCACGTTCCGTACCCACCGAGGAAAACCTACCCAATGGTACTCCTAAACCACAACATCTAACCGAAAATTTTATTGCCAAATCCGCCTTTATCCAATTAGTCGAAAGGAGCCAATTTGGGGGGATGCCTAGTGAAGACCCTCATTCTCATATGGAAACCTTTTGCGACTATTGTGATGCGATCTCTCAAACCGGTGTGACTCAAGACCAAATTCGATGGGTCTTATTTCCTTTTTCTCTAATCGGCACCGCGAAACAATGGTTGAAGGGCCTTGATAAGGCCACTCTCGAAATAGATTCTTGGAAGAAGTTGGCTCTAGCTTTCTACAAAAAATTCTACCCACCGGAAAAGACTAACATGCTAAGAACTCAAATTACGGTTTTTAAGCAAAGGGATGAAGAATCTTTGTATGAAGCTTGGGAGCAGTTCAAGGGAATTTGTCGCTCATGTCCTCACCATGGACTTAGCGAATGGTTCTTGGTACAACAATTTTGGAACGATTTATATGAAGATTCAAGGAACATTCTCAAAATGGGATCAAATGGAATGTTCACCGAAGTTGATGACAATCAAACATGGAACAAAATTGAGGAAATGGCGGTCCATAACTCACAATATAGTAGACCTCGCAAGGCTACTAGAGGAGGAAAGCATGAAGTGGACTCCGTTACTCAATTGGGTGCTCAGCTTAGTGCTCATATTGACACAATCAATTTGAAGTTTGAAAAAGCTATGGCTAGACTTGAAGAACTCTCAAAATCACCAAAGCATCATGTTAATGCCATGACGGCATCCTCATCAATCCCAAGTGGGATATGTGGGAATTGTGGAACTTTGGGACATGACCAAAGTGAATGTAGGGGAACAAATGAACAAGTGAATGCTTTCCAAGCATACAAGAGTGGTACCCCTTATTCCAACTATTACAATGAAAACACCAAGTTTCATCCAAATCTCTCATACAAAAGCCAAAATGTTCAAAACCCTCAAACAACATACACTCCACCACCCATGAGAAACCAAAATCAAAGACCCTTTTACAATCAAAACCAAGGTTACCAAAATCAAAATCCATACAATCACCAAAATGACCAAGGTTTTGATGTCCAAAAAACGGTCCTCCAAATGCAAAAGAATCAACAAGAATTTTTCACTCAAATGCAAAAAGATATTCAAGCAAAGGAAACCACCATCAACAACATTCTAGCTCACAGCAAGATGTTGGAAACACAATTGACTCAACTAGCATCTTCACGCTCACAAAGGCAAAAGGGGCAATTACCACCTCAAAGTAATCCCCCAAGACATGAAACGGTTAGTGCCATTCACTTGAGAAGTGGTACAAGGTATGAAGCACCGAAGAAGCAAGTTGAGGATGAAGTTGTGGAAGCTAGTGATAAGGAAGAAATTGTGCAAAACTCCAAAGATGGAGAATCATCAAAAGAAGAAATTTCAAAGAGAAATAAAGACAAGGTCAAGGAGAAGGAGCCCATTGTGATTAGACTTACTTTTCCAAGTCGTCAAGCCAAGCCCAAATTTGATGACCAACTTGGAAAGTTTATGGAAATTGTGAAGAATTTGGAAGTCTCAATTCCTTTCACGGAATTAATAAATCACGTGTCGGCCTATGCGAAATACATGAAAGATATTCTCACAAAGAAGAAGTCAATCCAGAAATTTGAGACTATCGCCTTCACTAAGGTGAGTAGTGCAATACTTCAAGGGAGTTCACCTCCAAAACTAAAGGATCCGGGAAGCTTCTCAATACCGTGTACCATTGGCGACACAACGATCAACAAAGCCTTATGTGATCTAGGGGCTAGTGTGAGTGTTATGTTGTACTCGGTGAGTAAAAGGTTGGGGATGGGAGAACTTAAATGCACCAACATCACACTCTAAATGGCCGATACATCGACGAAGACACCATTAGGGATATGGGAAGATGTCCCCGTGCGAATTGGGAAGTTTTTCATCCCGGTGGACTTTGTCATTGTTGATATGGAGGAAGATTCCAACATTCTAATCATTCTAGGAAGACCTTTCCTACACACCGCGGGTGCGGTGATTGATGTGAAACATGGTGAGCTCACTCTAGAAGTGGGAGATGAAAGCATAACCTTTAATCTTGACAAGACTATGAGAGCTCCTCGTTTGCATGAACTGTGTTTCATGATTGATCATTATAGCCGAAAGGATGAAAGGAAGAAATCGGAACTCCAATGGAAGAAGAAAATTGAAGATGCTCCATTCAAAGAGCAAGTGAATTGTGACAAGGAGAGCTTGCAAAGCTCATCAAAATCAATCAAAGAAGAAGAAGATGGCCTCATTAGCCAAGAAAAGAATTTGGGAGAGTTGTCTCCATCAAATCAAGAGATTTTCAATGATCAACTTAATGAAATTTGTGGTCTTTGGGACGACGAATTTGAAGGGATTTTTAACCCCGACATTGGTAATGCCATCGATTAAGACCGACAACAAGGGCCAAGGTCTATTGAAGACCTCTACCATGATAATGAACAAGCTTTTGATTACTTTTTCAAGGTGTTGAGCAACATCAACGACACCTTGAACATTCCCCTTGACATCTCATCAAGAATGAGAGTTTGGTAGAGTCCTCCCTAAACCACCATTTGTAAATATTTCTAACTCCCTAACTTGCATTTCAATTCTTGTATTGCATTTTTGTCATCTTTGGATTTTTATTTACTTTGATCAAGATAATTGTCATGTTTGAGAGAAGTGAGGGAGGGACTAATAATTTCAATTGATGTGTAGTGCTTTAGCTTAGTGTGGGGATGGCAATTACCTAGGCTATCCATGCCTTAGTAGTGCCCCCACAATGAAGAACACGAGATATAAAGAAGAATGGAAGAATGATAAGGGATATGCATTGTACACGGATAGAACTGAATCCGGGTACAAAGGGGCCGAATCCGAGCGGATTCAGGAGAATCCGCCAGTCTACAGACAATCCGAGCGTATTGCGTAGAAGACGCACGTCCCTATGAGCTGAATTTTTGAAAGATTTTTGATTGTAAGAGAATCCGGGCGTCCTGAACAGCAATCCGCTCGTCTCTGAAAATCCGCCCGTCTTCTTTGCTGAGGAAAACAAGAAAAATTCCTGGACTGAAATCCGTCCGTCTTCTGAAGAATCCACCCGTCCCGTGTCAGCGAATCCGAGCGTCTTCTCTTAAAGACGCCCGTCTTTAGGCGAGTTTTTCCCAACCCAGAAAGTGCAGAATCCGCCCGTCTTGAGCAGAAACCGCACGGATTGCCCCTGCAGTTCGAATTTTTTTCGGGCTTTATAAAACCCCTCCCACCTTCATTCATTCATTCATTCATAACACTACTCAAAAACATTAAAACCCTCATCATCTCCATCACAAAAACAAAATTCCTCAACTACATTCACCAAAATCAAATCAAATCATCCTTTTAACAACAAATCAATCACTCCTTTTTCAATAAAAATCAAAACCAAGCACAAAATCTTCAACCTTTGAGTCAATTTTTGAATACATAAAGGCAAAGCCTTTCACCTTTAAATCGATTTGGGTACACTACAAATTGAAGATTTTTCATTCTTTTCTTGGTTAATTCATCAATAGCAAGGACTAAGGAAGCAACAAAGGCAACAAAGGCACCAAAGGCTAAGACACTTTCACAAAGGTAAAAGGCTCTTCAAGCAAAGAAAGCATTGGCTATGGTGGTAGCAACCCCAAACTTGGAAGTGCAACAACAACAACAACCTTCTATGGGAGCAAAAACATCTACGACTCCGGAAATTGATCAACTTTTGCATTATCCGGAGGTAACTTTTATTTCCAAAACCCATAGAGATACTTTTGCCAAGTTTGCTAGGAAATCATTTCAATCCACCAAGTTTATTTGTGAAGATACCTTAGATAAGTTGGGTGTCCTTGAGCAAACTAGAGCCTTTTTCAAAGCAATGGGGTTGAAGAAATTGTTTGAATCAAAAGAATTGACATACCCCTCCCTTATCTTGGAATTTTTGAGTTCTTTGAAAGTCACCAAAGTTGAGACTAGGGAGAACCTCGAGTTTCGTCTAGCTAATGTTAGTAGATGCATTTCCTTTAGGGAATTGGGTGAAATTTTGGGTCTTAGTGATGAACCGAGTTATTTTAAGAATTATGGAAAGTATGACCCCGACCCTCTTTGGGAGGTAATTTCCGGAAGGAAATTTGAGGATTTTCATGCGAGTCGTGCTCTTTTAGTCCACCATCCGGGAATAAGGGTATGGCACAAGGTCATAGGAAACACCATTATTGCAAGGAAAGATACCAACCATTTCACCAAACTTGATTTTATTCTTCTTGAATCGGCTTTGAACATTGGAAGAGTACACACCAAGCCTTTCAACTATTTAAGGCTTTTGGTAGATAGATGGCTCAACATCGATTGTGGGAAGAAAGGCACTATTATTGTCAATGGCGGCCTAGTCACTATCCTAGCTAAATACTTTGATCCTAACTTCAACAAGGATAACAAGTATGAAGCAAAGGAGGGTGGTCATCTTGTTGATATGCATACTATGATACACAAGTACAAGTGGGTTGCCCATAACCCTCTTGACACCAAGTATGGATGGCTCACTAGTGAGGCTAGATCGTTTACTTCGCCTTCAAAGATTTGTCGTCTAAGCGTCCACCGGACCAATTATCTACTTCCCCTTTCAAAAGAGGCCGAGTATATTATCCGACAACAAAAGGGTGAACTTGAAATGCCCTCCTCTTCCATTGCCACGCCACCTTACCCTTTTGAGTACCAAGAGTTCAAGCCGGAAGGTGTTGAAGCTAGAAATGATTATTTGACTCTTCTCATGCAAGCAATGCACAAGCAAGCCTTTGAGGATCGGAAAAATGCTTACTTGGCTCAATATCCACCCCTCCTACACTTAGCTAGGCAAGGACTACTTGATCCATCATGTCCTTTGCCTAGTTGGGCGGATAGAGAAGTCCTATTTCCGGGTGCATCTAGGGTCGTTTCGGGTGACAATGAGGTTGTCGGTAATGAAGAGGTTGATGATAACATTGATGAGGAAGCAAGTGAAGAAGGAGAAGAGGATGGTGAGCAAGATGATGAGCAAGGTGAAGAAGAAAGTGAAGAAGCAAATGAAGAGGGAAGTGGCAATGAGACCACTTCTAATGAGGAAAGTGATGATGGTGATGATATGATGGAAGATTAGCAAGCCTTGGAGGCTCCTACCCTCTCATGGTTTGTCTATTTCTCTCTTTGTTTTAATTATTTTCTTGATCATTGTTGGAGTAGTCCTACCACCATAGAGGACTCACACCTCGGTACCATTGAGGTGTTCTCATTTTATTGTTCCCACTTTCAAAATCCAAAATGACAAATTAGTTTCATGCATTGCATAGTGTGTGCATGAACTACACCCATCCTTGGACATTAGCAATAGTGTCTAACTCGGTTTTGGGAAGTTAATGCATACACAACGGGAGGTAATCTAAATTATCCTTTCCGTCATAACAAAAACCATGCATCATGTAGTGTAGACTAGTGTAGATTGCATTTAGTATAGAAATCATGCATCATCTTTGCATAATTTCCCATCATTTTTGGCCACTGAGGACAATGCCCATATTAGTGTGGGGATGGGGAATTCTAACTTAACTTTATATTCCAAAATGATAAAAATTGAAAATTTTTGAAAATCATAAAAATTTGAAAATTAAAAAGCCAAAAACATGTTTATTTCCTTTTGTAGTGTAGTCTTGTATATATTATTGTATATATTGTGTTTGTTCTATCCTTGTTCACATTGATTGACTACGCCACATCCGAGACATGAGGATCATGAAGACCGCATGGTATGATCTTTCCAATCTCCTTTTTCCTCTTTATGTTAATGACTATGTGGCTTTATTTTGTTTGATGCGGTATAACAATGTGAATTTAGGACTTGCATTTAGTTTATATGTCATATTAGTTGATAGAATCACTTGCATTAGGATGTTTATATTAGTTGCATCATAGCATATAGTTGCATTTAGATAAAAGTTTTGAAAAATGCCTAATTAGGAACTTTGACAAGAGCAACTAAGCCATTACAAATACTTGTTCAAATTAAGACGTTGCCTACTAGAATGGTTGTAAAACACCCTAGATAGTGTCATACTAGTGTCTTTTGGCCCATGACCCAAAGCCTAGTCAAGGGTTTGCATGTGAGTCACCTATCCAACCCCGTGATGCGATGTGGACTTGGTTAACTTGTCTAGGTGACCTTGATTGACCTTGTGGTAAGGCAACCCAAAAATATTTTCTATCAATAAGCTTGAAGTGCTCATTTCAAAGAATTTTGTCATGTGGAAGTAATTTAATGCCAAGGAAACCTCAAATGTTATGAATTGTTGAATGTTGAGAAATTTAAATTGTTTTGATGGAGGCGTACCACTTCGATGTGCTTTGGAGCAGGATCCATTGAATTGGGCTCCCACACGGTTGTGAATTCGGCCGCCCAGAGACAGAGTGACTATCACCCCGAAAAGCTATTGTCTAGAGGTTAACCGGTTGCCTAATAAGCGATTGGCGAAAGCAAAGGACACTAGCCCTAAGAAGGACAAACCCCATCTTAAATTTTTGAAATGTGAAAGTGAAATGAGGACAATTTTGAATACTAGTCATATCCACCCGTTGTGTATAAAGATTTGTGCATTTCATTCCCAAAAAGCCTTTTTGTCAAGCCACTTTGTCGAGCTTGGGACGATCCATGACCTTTAATTTTGTAGGGAATTCGAGACTTGTCATGTCATATGCTACTAGCATCATATTGATCATCATTCCACCACCATCCGATCGCTCTTGACGAAAGCATTTGGAAATTGAGGACAAAAGTAGTCTAGTTTAACACCATTTGGAGGTGATTTAGTGCCATCCTCTTAGCCTTAGTAATTTGTTGAACTAGTATTTGTGAAGGATTATATGCTCTTAAATTTGTTCCTCTTTAGTGCCTCCGCCGCTTGATGAGGAAGTGGCTATTCTTTTGTAGATGCATCCATTATGTGATTTTGTGTGCTTAATGTTTGGATGTGTCGCCATTTTGGCAAGACCCACCTTGCCTTGCAAGAAGGCATCCTACCTCATGGTTGTCTTGTTGTGAGTTGAAGGGGCGGAGTGAGACCCGCTAATTGTCTCATATCGGCTATGTTATTAGGTTAGTTTAAATAATGGTCCTAGTCTTTGTCACCTCTTTACTCGAGACGAGCAAAGGTTCGGTTTGGGGATATTTGATGTGACCATAATTAGCGCATATTTAGCCCCCGAATTAGCCTTGTTCCCATGCTTTTTAGTGCATATTTGGGTCATTTATTATCTTTAGTTCTTTGTTTTGCATATTCTTTGAGATTTTGATCCCTTGGTAGGAAAGGAGTAAGAATCTTGCATTTTCATGGCAAAACGAGACTAAATTGATCGAATCCAATGACCAAGCATCACGGAGAGACAAGTTTAGAAGGCCTTTGTACATATTATAGTAGATGAGCAATGTTGAGAAAGGATCCTTGAGTCCCCAAGGAAATCCCTAAGGAATTTATGAAGAAAAGGGAAGAAAAGAAGAAGAAATCTTGCTGAAGAACAATCCGTGCGGATTGACAACAATCCGGCCATCCTCCGCCTGCACTATCCGTGCGGTTTCATCCCAAGACGCTCGGGTTAGCACTGCCACAATCCGCCCGGATTCCTCCAAAGCCGCTCGTGTTCCACCGCTAGAGTCCGCCTGCCTGACACTAATCCGCTCGGATTCCTCTACAACGCAATTTCGTCTTCTCCAAGCTATAAAGAAAGAAGCCCTTCCTTCAAAAAATACCGGCTCCTCCCTGCTCAATCTAAAAAGTGTAATTACTAGTTTAGCCCTTAGTTAACCCTAATGCATCCCCCTAATTTCCACTATAAATACCCCATTAGTCTAATTAGAAGAGCATGTTCTTCTTATCAATAATTAGAGTAGTTAATACCAATCAAATCTCTCTTTAATTTTGTAATCAAAAATTAATCAAGTTCTAATACAAGTTTTATTTCCTTAATCTCTCTTTTGTTCATCCTTTATTTTGGGTAATTAAAGATTATTTGGGTTATTATTGGGAGATTGACAACCTCTCAATCAAGCATCAAGTACTTCTTTTATATTTGCTTTATTATTGGAATCTTTAGTAGGTATAATTCTCTTAATCCCTCTTTAATTATTGTTAATTACTTTCATTTATTCATCATGTTTCCTTTTGTTGGTATGATTGACAACCTTGTTAGCATGATCAACATGATAATGAGTGAGTAGTCTCTTAGCTAGGGTTAATGGGTGATTAGGGGAAACCAACATGGGGAATGATTCATGCTTAAATTAATATGCTTTCATGTTTTATTTGCTTGCTTGTTTTGATCTAAACTCATGCACATGTTATATTTGATGAAATGCTAAGCCTATGAATCCTTGCATTTACCACCATCTCCTATCTTTTCAATGAGACTTGTAAGACATAACCCAACTCGAGTCTCATTAGACCATGCATGTTGTTGAGTAGGGAAGACTAAGTCGACTTGTAGGTGTTGTACAATCTAATCGATTCGGCTCCGGGACCCAAACTTTCCTAGGATTGTAAGATATAACCCAACTCAATCCATCACAATAATAATTGCTTGCTTATAATTTGAGAACATGTTTGTATGATCAATTCCCATGATTCCCCTATGATCCCATGACACCCTAGTGCTTTTTAATCAATTGTTTACAACCCTTTTATTTCATCTTGCTTGTTTATTTTCATTGCTATTTTAGTTAGTGATCTTCTACATCAACCCAAATTGTGACACCCCTAAGACACCACTAGTTGCAATAGAAATCTCATTTCAATACCCATCCCTTGGGATCCAACCTTTACTTGCCTCTTTACTAATTGTAGAGTTGTTTGTGAAGCTATAAATTGTGTTTTGATTCGGACGTGACCCAACGACCACACCTTAAATTGTGAACACGAAACGGACCGATCAGTTAGAGAGACTAGCATGTCATAGTTATTTCTGTTACCTAGACGGCTACTCCAGTTTCTTTCAGATACCCATTCATCCTGACGATCAAGAAAAGACCACTTTCACATGTCCATATGGTGTATTTGCCTATAGGAGGATGCCTTTTGGTTTATGTAATGCTCCTGCTACTTTTCAGCGTTGTATGATGGCCATATTTTCTGATTACATAGAGTATATCATAGAAGTCTTTATGGATGATTTCAGTATATATGTTACTGATTTTGATGTTTGCTTGAGAAACTTGGCTAAAGTTTTGTAGCGCTGTGAGGAGAGCAACCTTGTTCTCAACTGGGAGAAGTGCCACTTCATGGTTACTGAAGGGGTGGTACTGGGTCACTTGGTGTCAGGTAAAGTTATTCTGGTGGACAAAGCTAAGGTTGAGGTAATTGAGCAACTCCCGTACCCGGTTAATGTTAAAAGTGTGCGTAGTTTTCTTGGTCATGCAGGGTTCTATCGCCGCTTTATTAAAGATTTCTCTAAAATTGCTCAACCTCTAACTCAGCTTCTTCATAAAGATACACCTTTTGTGTTTAATGACGAGTGTGTTAAAGCCTTTGACAGGATTAAACAAGCTCTTATCACAGCTCCCATAATCCGATCACCGGATTGGAGCCTTCCTTTTGAGATTATGTGCAACGCCAATGACTATGCAGTTGGAGCTGTTTTGGGGCAGCGAAAGGACAAGGTGTTATATGCCATTTACTATGCAAGCAAGACTCTCGATGATGCACAAATTAACTATGATACTACGGAGAAGGAGCTTCTTGCAGTTGTCTATTCTTTAGACAAATTTAGAGCTTATCTTGTTGGTTCTAAAGTTATTGTTCATACTGACCATGCGGCTTTAAAATATCTTTTAACCAAACAGGAGGCTAAACCTAAACTTATTAGATGGATTTTGTTGTTACAAAAATTTGATTTAGAAATCCGTGATAAGTCTGGTGCTGAGAATGTTGTTGCAGGTCATTTGTCCAGATTGGGATTTTCAGGAAGAGAGATTTTGCCCATTGATGATTCTTTTCCAGACGACAATCTTCTAGTTGTAGCTGCAAATACCCCATGGTTTGCAGATTATGCCAATTATTTGGTAGGAGGTACGCTTCCTCTTGATTTGTCTTATCAGCAGAAGAAGAGATTTATGCATGATGTGAAGCGGTACTTCTGGGATGATCCCTATCTGTTCCGGGAGTTTGTCGACGGTATCTACAGACGATGTATTCCAGAGGGTGAGGTATGTGCCATCCTTTCTCATTGTCACTCTTCTTATTATGGTGGTCATCATGGTCCTTCTTGGACATTTGATAAGGTAATGCAATCGAGTTTTTATTGGCCTACTATCTTAAAGGATGCTACTAATTTTGTCCGTTCTTGTGATGCATGTCAAAGAACTGGCAATATCTCGCAAAGGCATGAGATGCCTCAAACTGGAATCTCTGAAGTGGAGATTTTTGATGTTTGGGGCATTGATTACCAAGGGCCGTTCCCTACATCTTTTGGGAACCAATACATATTAGTAGCTGTAGATTATGTTTCTAAATGGGTAGAGGCAATTGCCACTCCCACTTGTGATGCTAAATCTGTTGTTAAGATGTTTCAGAAAATTATCATTCCATGGTTTGGAGTGCCTCGTGCGTTGATAAGTGATAGAGGCAAGCATTTCAATGAGCGTCATCTTAATTCTTTACTGAAGAAATATGGCGTTACACACCGCAAAGGATTAGCCTATCATCCTCAAATCAGCGGAAAAGTGGAGGTCTCCAACAGAGAACTGAAATAGATCTTAGAGAAGGTAGTGAGCAAGAACATAAAGGATTGGAGTCGGAAGCTAGATGACACCTTGTGGGCTTACCGTACTCCATTCAAAACGCCGATTGGAACATCACCTTATCGTCTCGTCTACGGCAAATTTTGCCATTTACCTGTGGAGCTTGAGTACAAGGCTATGTGGGCCATAAATGAGCTGAATATGGATCCCTCACTGGCGGGTGAGAAGCGACTGATGCAGTTGAATGAGCTTGATGAGTTTCGACTGCATGCCTATGATAGTGCTCAAGTGTACAAGGAGCGAACGAAGAAGTGGCATGACAAACATATCTTGCCGAGAGAATTTCATGTTGGTGAGAAAGTTCTCTTATTTAACTCTCGTTTGCATTTGTTTCCAGGCAAGCTGAAGAGTGGATGGTCTGGACCATTCACTATTGCTGATGTGAACACATTTGGGTCAGTTACACTGAATTCTGACACAGAAAAAACCTTCAAAGTGAATGGGCAACGCTTGAAAACATACTATGAAGGAGCGTATGTTGGGGTAATAGAGGCTCTCGACCTCTTTACCATTGATTCTTCTTGTTGATGAAGAATTACGGTCGTGCGGGACCGCAAAAACAAGCGCTACCGAGAGGCAATTCGGACATTGTAGAACCCTAATTCAACAAATTAATTGTGATGTATAATCATGATTGTGTGCTCTGCCTTTGACCGTCCAAAAGCTAGGGGATCATGATTATACATCAAATGGTAAAGAGGTATGAAAACAATTCTTGCTAGTTACCTGAACCCATTTCAGGAGAGGACATTCCAGTTTTCTCCCCTGCTCTTGTGTGCTCTGCCTTTGACCGTATGATCGGGAGATATGGGGACTTAGATTATGGTGCCCTCATCACTAGGATCGCTCAGGATGTATGTGATTTTCAGGGAGATGACCCGTACGAGCCCATGGATGACCATGAGCCCCTTGCTGATGATGACCATTTTCGTTATGACATCTCTTATATAGACATTAGGAACGGGACGGACCATTACTTGAAGGTCCAGGGTGAGTTTTATATGCTTTTGCCGTATGACCGTGTTCCGGCTGTGGACCCTCTTGAGGAGAGTACAGCTAGTGAGAGACCCCCACCTGTTACTTATCTGATTCCTCAGAACCTCTTGGTTACTTTTTCCCGTTCCAGCACTACTACTACTATTGGTGGGCGTCGGAGACGTCGCCAGCCTGCCACCCACTTGCCTGGCTCTTTCCAGCCTATTCCTCCTCCTCCACCTCCTACATATTATCCTACTCAGGGTTGTCATTTTGACCCAGTTATTGCACGAGAGGTGAGGTTACATGAGGGCATCAACACCGCTTTGACTGAGCGGCGCATGTGGGAACAGATGGAGGCTATGACTCTTGTTTCGGGAGGACAGTATGCGGGTGTGACTCCTAGCTACTACACCACTCCCGGTGATGATAGCCGAGTTTTCCACCTCTATATATGGAGTGACTCCTACTGAGTTCGGACAGTTTTGTACTGATTATGGTGCCTTGGGTCGTCCTTTCTACACTCTAGTTCGTCCCCATCAGCCTTTCTCTGTTTTTCCTGAAAGATATTGGTGTCCCTTTATCCCAGCGGGGACAGTTTGGTCAGTTTGGAGCTTCTACTTCTGCTGCAGCAGCTTTCCCAGGGGGTGGCCGTTCTGGTGGCCGTTCTAGTGGCCGTTCTAGTGGCCGTTCTAGAGGCCGTGGTAGACATGGTGGCCGTTCTAGAGGTCGTGGTCCCCCTGCTTCTGACCCTAAGCTGCTATCTTTGTATGCTGAGATTGATGATTTTGATGATGCTGCCCTTGATGATGATGGAGCTCAGTAGTGACAGGTGGTCACTACATCCCTCTCTTTTTAGCTGGTTTTGGAGAGGCTACTGCATTACAGCTGGTATTATCTTTCCTGTTTTTGTTTTTTTTTTTTTGCATTTCTTATTTTTCCCCTCTTCCCTTGTTAGCTGTGTCCCATAGGTTGCTGGATTTCTGTGTGACTGCTATTTTGTAGGCGTCACAATGAGGACACTGTGACATTTAGGTTTGGGGGAGTGTGTTTATTTCTGTTGTGTGTTTTATTTATTGTTGTGTGTGAAAAATTCAAAAATCCAAAAAAAAAAAAATCAAAAAGCATATAAAATACAAAAACATGTTTTATTTATTTTGAGTTGAGTCGTGGTAAATTGTTTAGCAATGATGATAATTTGCTTTGTCTTTGCATTTGAGTCTCATTTAGTTGTTCATGTACATTGTTTTGACCTGTTATCTATGATGAACAAAGCTCTTTACTCAAGTCTTGACCGTCACAATATGCCTTATGCCGAGTAAATTTGACTTTATTTTGTTGGTAAACCACTTAAATTTCTGAGTTCTTTAGAGCTTCCTAGGCCGGGAACATTAATAAACCGGTCACATTGTTATTTAGGCTGAAGAGTGTGGTCTCCTTGTGGAATATGTAACATTAAACTGCATAAATGTGACATTAGTTTCTTAGCTTTTGCGCTTTCATATGATTGAGTACATGAGGAAAGGCGGTTCTTATTGTTCAAATATGCCATACATTACCCAGTTTTTGTTAGTCCGTTTGAACCATGTAGCCATTTTATATCCTATTTCTTAGCTACATTCCAGAATTTGCATACCTTTTTCGGGACAGTCGCAGTTGCTTGAGTCTTTATTGTTATAGCTGCTTTGGTTGGGTTGGGACTTTTATTGTCATGTGGGTAGTAGCTATCTTTTTGTAGCAATTGTGTGACCTCCTATACTGAAAAATAAAATATTATGAAGCAATGAAAAAAAAAAAAAGAAAACAAAAAATTCCGAAAAGAAAAAAAGAACAAAAAGAGAAAAAGAAAGAAAAGGAAAGTATTGCTTCATCAAGTTTTGTTAGGAGGTCATGAGTGGTAATTACTGGAGTCTAATGCACATTTGGAGAGCTCTTTCATTCTCACATATTGTTTTAGCAGGATTTTCCCTGAAAGGATCCGGCTTGATTATAAAGTAATTAGGGTATCTATGTAACACCCAGGATATTTAAGAACATTGTTGACCGTTAATGTTGACCAAACAGACCTTAGGGATGAATGGGTGAGGGATCAGACTTGTTTCATGAGGTTTATAGGGTTACTTACTTGACCTAACTGAGGCTATTCGGCAGAGTATCACCCATACTCGACCGAGTAGAGCCTACTCGGCCGAGTACTCTTGTACTCGACCGAGATGGCTGCTATCGACACGTTAATATAAACGCAAGTTCGCGAGATTCATTTCATTTTCTCATTTCTTCGACAGTTCCTCTTTCTCTAACCCTAGCCTATCTCTACCCTATCACCCCATATCTTCACACTTTAATGAAATTAGCCTAAACCTCTACCATGGGAATGACGGGATTCACCGAGAAAGGATGACGGAAGTGGTGGTCGTCTATGTCACCGTCGATGCGTAATGTAGGTAAGTTTCTGCCTTGTGTTCTTGTGAGTGATTCTTTGAGTATAGTTGTGTAATAGGAGATGGTTATCATTGTTAGGATGCTCATTGGAGTCGTGCGTGGCTGTAAATGGGAGTCTTGCATGCTTTGCGATGAGGTAGGGTTTCCCTACTCAGTTTACTGTTAATTGATTTAAGATTGTAATTGTATTGTGTATGATTGTCATCAGCTGATCATCGGAGTATGGGTGTAGCGGTGATGGTGGTGTTGTTGTGGTGTTGTGACAGCTGTAAGGCTGTGTGCGTTGTGATGGTGGTGGAGTCACTTGCGGGAGTGACTTCACACCCTAGTTCGCCCTCCGTGGAACCCGCCACGGGAGGGGATGTGCACATTAAGGGACATGGATTATTAGTCGCTCGTTGATGAGCTGGACTAGGTGGGATGGGCTGCGGTCACCCACTGGCGGTGAGGATTACCTGTTGCGATGGGTAATCTGGCAGGGCTATACCCTTCGGGTGTAGTCGATTCTTGTCTTCGCGAGTCATGAGATCGGGATAGAGGATGCTCACCGTTTATATTGTTATACTTGTCTTACATTTGATTAGTCAAGATCGACCCGTTGTTGTTGTTTTGTGAAACCTGCGGTGATCCATTCGGGGATGGTGAGCAGTTGGCTTAGCAGGTATTGTTGATGATGGCGGCTAGGATTGGAGTGATCGAGTCATCACGCTACCAGTCTAGAGAGGCAGAGTCAAGAGTGTTATAGTTGTACCTTTTATTATAAAGACGTTGTAATGAGTCGTACTGTATAAGATATATTAATGTTTACAATAGTTCTTTTATTGTCTAATTTGATCTACCTCCTCGGGAAACCGAGATGGTGACACCGTCATACACTGAGATGGTCCTTGGTAAGGCATCCTGGCGTACGGGGGTGTTACAAAATGGTATCAGAGCCGACGATTTTGGAACCTGAACCAATGAATCTAATGAATATAGGGTGTCAATTAAAATGAACCTGGTGTATGTACGTTGGGAGCCCCAGCGGATGCTAGATTTTGGGTGAGTAGGCGCCCTTATACCAAAATCATGGCCCCATCGGACTTAAGCCAGACACGGGAAAAAGGGTAGCTAGTGAGAGTCGTTGATTGCTTGATAATGATTGTTGTGTGTATCTATTATTAGGGTGATACGTGTTTTGATGTATGTGTGGAAAAGTTGAAGTGAGTGATGGAATTGTTGCAATGTGCGATCGGTGATAAGTTAACCTATTTGTTTCACGATGAATGTGTTGTGTGTTGGGTTGCTACGTTGCAAATGTGATTATGGTGTATATCTGGTGATTTAACGGAATTAGAGATGATGTGACATAAGAGTTAAACCTTGCAGGTACTATAATTAGATTGTTGAGTATGCTATAAGGATAGAATATAATAGTTTTATGGCAAAGTGAGGAATGAAGGTAGGAGTGATGATTATTCCGATGATGGATGTGATGTTGTTATGTGTTTATGTGGTAGAAATTAGCCTTAATAGTGACGAGCCGGATGCACGGAACTCCGAACGATATTATTTGATTTTGCAGGAACAATGAAAAGTTACGACTTCTTCTTTGTTTTCGCAAAACTCGACCGAGTAGATGAGTGTACTCGACCGAGTAGACCATACTCGGCCGAGTATCAAGCTACACAACCGAGTGCCCGTTTTGTGAGAATAATAATCGCTTCTGTTCTTCAAAACTCGGTCGAGTAAGAAAGGTACTCGACCGAGTAGTGGACACTCGGCCGAGTATCCTAAATACTCGACCGAGTAGTCGACACTCGGCCGAGTATTCCCAATACTCGACCGAGTATTGTTTAGCAGACTTATACGGGTTATACAAAAACCCTATTTTCGTTCCTTTCTTCCTTATTTCCGCCTCCCACCTTTCTTTTCCTTCTCTCTAAAAACTCCATATCCTACCTCCCTCAAGCTTTTGGGTAAAACTTGGGTATTCTACTTGTTCTTGCTTGCCTCAAATCAGTTTAAGGTAAGGTTTAAACTCAATTTTCTCATTTGTTTCCAAAGTTATGGTATACTAGCATGCTATATTTCGATTTTTCTTGCTAAAACAATTGAAATCTAGTCTTTAACTTGTTGATTCTTGGATTCAACAGTATATCAATCTTGTGTATGCCTAGATTGATTTATTTCATGGTTTAAAACTCAATTTCTGAAATCTAGGGTTAGTAAAAACGAATTGTTTCTGAAATCTTTTGGTTGTTGATGATTATTCCTTAATTTGAAACAAATTAAAGCTTGTAACCATACAAATTGTAAGGTAATTGGTTATTTTCTGATAATTTGTCTTAAAAGGATGGTTCTAAAATCGATATACAATTGAAAACAGTCCGTCTTTTGCGCTAAGAATTTTGTGTCAATCCCCTGTTAAAGAATTGTTTCCTTGCAGTATGGTGAAAACTAGAGGCTTACCCAACAAAAGAACTCGTGCTAATGTTCAGCTTGAGACAGGTCAATCTAGCACCGAACCGGTGGTTCCGCCGGTGGAGGCACATCCATCGGTAATATTCTCTGATTTCAATCATCGTAAGGCTTTTGTGGCTCTTATGCGGAGTCCTTTTCGCCCCACCCGTTGTGTTAACCCTGGTATCCTTGAGACTTTGGGGAACAAGGAGGACATATTTCATATTTTCAAGATTTTGGGCATGGAGGGGTTGTATCATCTGAGAAAGAAATCCTACCCCCACTTGACCTTAGAGTTTTTGAGCTCTTTTGTTTATGATAAGAAAGGAAAAACCGTCTCTTTTCGTCTCATGAATGAGGATCATGAGCTTACCCTGGACGAGTTGGCTGACCATTTGGGTTTAGAGGCCGAGGAGGATGATTACCTTAGTGATGTGGCCAAGAATAGTGGTGCACCCCTTTACCTTCCTTATTTGACTGGTAAACCTGCCCCTAGTGCCAGTGCCATGCATATTAATGATGTTCAGCACGTTTCCCTTCGTATAATAATTTTTAACAGAAAAGGCTGAAACGCTTTGATTGAAATCAAGCATGCCCACAAAAAGCTAGGATCCTTTTTTATGCTCCATCTTTTTCATTGTTTTCCAGTAGCCAGAACTTTCTTTCCTGGTTGTTTGTTATACTCGAGAGATGATGTGAGCAAGCTTAATTCTCACGAGGTCATGTTACTTATGTCTTACCTCAACCTACACCGTCAGAAACCATTCTACTACAGTGCCCCTGGTGTAGTGTGCTCTAGTCTGGAGCGCATGGCACAGTCCGAGACCCGACACATTGCCTGCGGGGCCATAGTGACCCGCCTAGCTCGGCCCGACAGATTTTGAGGCCCCACCTCCTGAGAGGAATGAGTATGTAGAGATTGTGCCTACCATGGACGCTCAGTACTGGTGTCAGAACCGATGGTTGAGGAAGATGGATGATGGGTCGTATGCTTGGAGAGTGAGGGGAACCATGTGGATGGTGCTTCCGGACCCAGCTCATCTCCCTGTTGTTGATCATTTGGCTGAGTGGGAGACTTGTGCCATTTCTAGACCTGAGCCCCAGTCCTACCTCATTGACCCACGGATTCTCCTGGACCTACCTGAGCCTGTCACCGTACCTGAGGGACAGCAGCAGGCACCTCCCCCACCTCGGGAGTGTCGCGGAGTGAGGCAGTCTAGAGCAGACCCGGTTATACCTGAGCCCTCTTACTTTACTCCTGACTCCTATCCTTGCTACCCTTACCAGTATTCGCCCTACCCCACAGTGCATGATCCCAGGATGCAGCCGCATGAATTGGTTGAGCGGATCTCCTCTACTTTGGTGCTCCGCAACCTACATGAGATGACCCTTAACCAGGGCATAGGGATACAGCTTGCACAACCTGTCTGGTGGAGAGGACCGGGGGTGGATACGGGAGTATTTCACAGCTATGGGGTTGACCCGAGTTACTGGAGACCTCCGAAGGAGACTGAGTTTGGCTACCTCGCGGGACCGTTGGGAGCCAACTCTGGCAGTCAGTTAGGAGGAAACTACTCAGCAGCAGCAGCAGGCTTTCCAGGAGCAGGGAGTTCAGGTGCAGGTACTTCTGGCGCAGGTGGTGATGATGACATGGAGGAGGGTCCTCGTTTTTGATCTTATGTTGTTAGGTTATTTGGTTTGATTTCTTTGATGTTGGATTTACTTGGTTGTGATGGATTTGTTTTGTTGTGTCGGATTTATTACTTCTTCTTTGGATGTTGCTTTCGGAACTTGGTATCTTCCGTTGGATGACTGTATTTGGCCATAAGGCCGTTATTTACTTAATTATCGTACGGAGACGTGTTGAATGTCGTTTATGTTAGGAATTAGTTGTGCTTAATATTGCTGCCAATAATTTGATGCAGGTTGATTGTGAATGCGCTAGGTAATGTCGTCAAAACGCTCTCTGGTTGTGATAACTCGACCGAGCGTAGTTACTACTCGACCGAGTAGAGCTTACTCGGCCGAGTATACAAATATACTCGACCGAGTATAGCTTACTCGACCGAGTAGCCTTTCATACTCGGCCGAGTATTGCGAAAACAGGGAGCTGATGGGAATTAGCTAGGTGAACTACATAAGTTATATGATAATTGAATGAAAGAGTTGTTAGTACCTTATTTTGTTATTTTATACTATAACATGCTCCACAGATGGATTATAATCGTATCACGGATACGTGATTGTTGGAATAAGCTATGAAATGGTGAATGTTTCGTTGTATAACATTGGTTGGTTACTAGAAACTTAAATTGTTTAGGGGAGGAAGACCCGAATCACTAAATTATATGAAAGATAACACCATACTAAGACAGCGTGGTAATTGTAATAAGTTTTTTATATGTATATATGTTGGATTACAGTGATAATTGCCTCAACGAGTTACGCATAAGACTGCTATTTCTCATTAAATATACTTTATTTTATACACTACTTGGTTGCTGAAATATTTTTGTCTTTGTAAGTCACAAGCGTGTAATGTCATAAAGTAAGGTATGCTACAAGAGTCTATGAGTAATGTCACCGTCATGAGGTATGTATTGGCTTTGGGCACGAGAAGTGGCTAGTGGTGAACTTCGGGGACGAAGTTCCTTTAAGAGGGGAAGAGTAATGTCGCGGAATTAAGTATTTAATTAGTATTTAATTATGTGAAATATGTATTTAATTATACCCATGATTTTTGGAATCACATGTATGTTAGGCATGTTAGCATTCGGAATTTATATTCATGTTTCCTTTAAGCTGTATCCATGTTGTATTCAAGTCATATGAAGGTTATACTGTGCACGGGTGTCTCAACTCAATTTATGAGGGTGGTTCACGGTTGTGTATGGTTTGCAATTGCATATTAGTATGTTCGTTAGTGCTGTTTTGAGTATTGCTTCGCATTATTAGAGTATTGCTTCGCATTTGTGTATGGTTGATAGTAGTTGTGTTGCGTTTGGCAAAAGAATGCATGTGAGTTCATTAATTTCCATAAGAGTATGTTAAGGTTGGTGATTAGTATTGTTTGGAGGAGTAGCTGTGATAGGTGATTAATTGTTTGAGTAAGATGGTAGGATGGTAATGTCAGGATGATGTAAATTTGTACACCTTGGTGTGGGTGGTTAATGTCACGGTACGTAAACCTGAGGAGAGGGTCGTGCGGGCTGAACTTCGGGGACGAAGTTCTTTTTAAGGGGGGAAGATTGTAACACCCAGGATATTTAAGAACATTGTTGACCGTTAATGTTGACCAAACAGACCTTAGGGATGAATGGGAGAGGGATCAGACTTGTTTCATGAGGTTTATAGGATTACTTGCTCGACCTAGCTGAGGCTACTCGGCCGAGTATCACCCATACTCGACCGAGTAGAGCCTACTCGGCCGAGTACTCTTGTACTCGACCGAGTATGGCTGTTGTCGACACGTTAATATAAACGCAAGTTCGCGAGATTCATTTCATTTTCTCATTTCTTCGACAGTTCCTCTTTCTCTAACCCTAGCCTATCTCTACCCTATCACCCCATATCTTCACACTTTAATGAAATTAGCCTAAACCTCTACCATGAGAATGACGGGATTCGCCGAGAAAGGATGACGGAAGTGGTGGTCGTCTATGTCACCGTCGATGCGTAATGTAGGTAAGTTTCTGCCTTGTGTTCTTGTGAGTGATTCTTTGAGTATAGTTGTGTAATAGGAGATGGTTATCATTGTTAGGATGCTCATTGGAGTCGTGCGTGGTTGTAAATGGGAGTCTTGCATGCTTTGCGATGAGGTAGGGTTTCCCTACTCAGTTTACTGTTAATTGATTTAAGATTGTAATTGTATTGTGTATGATTGTCATCAGCTGATCATCGGAGTATGGGTGTAGCGGTGATGGTGGTGTTGTTGTGGTGTTGTGACAGCTGTAAGGCTATGTGCGTTGTGATGGTGGTGGAGTCACTTGCGGGAGTGACTTCACACCCTAGTTCGCCCTCCGTGGAACCCGCCACGGGAGGGGATGTGCACATTAAGGGACAGGGATTATTAGTCGCTCGTTGATGAGCTGGACTAGGTGGGATGGGCTGCGGTCACCCACTGGCGGCGAGGATTACCTGTTGCAATGGGTAATCTGGCAGGGCTATACCCTTCGGGGTGTAGTCGGTTACTGTGCGAGGTCATGAGACTGGGATAGAGGATGCTCAGCCGTTTATATTGTTATATTGCCTTACATTTGATTAGTCAGTACTGACCCCGTTGTTGTTGTTTTGTGAAACCTGCGGTGATCCATTCGGGGATGGTGAGCAGTTGGCTTAGCAGGTATTGTTGATGATGGCGGCTAGGATTGGAGGGATCGAGTCATCACGCTACCAGTCTAGAGAGGAAGAGTCAAGAGTGTTATAGTTGTACCTTTTATTATAAAGACGTTGTAATGAGTCGTACTGTATAAGATATATTAATGTTTACAATAGTTCTTTTATTGTCTAATTTGATCTACCTCCTCGGGAAACCGAGATGGTGACACCGTCATTCACTGGGATGGTCCTTGGTAAGGCATCCTGGCGTACGGGGGTGTTACAATCTAGTTCTATAAGTTTGGAAAAATGTTATGAGTAAATAATAAGGAAAGACTAAGTATAAAGAATATCACTTGTATTATTTATAAGCTGAGTACAAACTCGTGTATATAGATAAATATTCAGGAAATTGTGAGAGATAAATTGTAAAATAACTAGGGGATAATCAATGTCTTTACAAATGCTGGATTATGCTATTTATAGTTCTATAAATATTAACGTTGTATTCAATCTCAACGTTCTTCTCAAGTGTCGGAGAAACATTACAGTTAATAGGGCACATTCCTATTAATCCTGGTTGACTCGTTCTTCTCTAACTAATCTTTAGCTTTTCTCCTTTTGCACGTCTTGATTCATGGGGATGATGTAGTCTTATAGTTAGACTTGGTCTTCCTTGAGAATAGGACATGAGCATTTATCTTAATATAACTGTTTCTTTCTGCAGCCTTAATCCACCCTGCTTAAGTGCGCTGCCAGGCTATTCTGCACTTACCATCAGGCTTTTCTTCTAGGATTTAGTAGCCTGCTTATCCTGTAATACTCTTCATCTGCCAAATAGTAGTTAGATTTGTCCGGTCCCTGGTTGCCTCAATCAGCCTAGTAAGGTCAGGCCAAGTTAGAGTCAGACCAGGCTAAATTGGGCCTAACAATTGCCCCTTGACATTTTACCCGTGCTGAATCAGGCCAGGGGTGAGATGTCAATTTTACCGGGTTAAACAATAAAAAGAATTATATTTGCTCAATGACTCTTAGACTCCTAGTTACCGTTAAACACTGCAACGACTAACTGTATAATGTCATGCTGACAGTTTTGCGTTTTCTAGGGTTTTTGCACCGTTACTCCCCTTCTATAAATACGGTATTTGTGATGAGTTTACTTTTCACCAAATTTCTTCCACTTTCCTTGCTAAATTTTCTCTAAAATTCTCCCCTATTTCCCAGGAACTCTAGTTTGCTGATTTATAATTTCTCATTAAATAAAATTCATCACGATAACCAAAACAACAAAGGATATGGGAGCCAAAAAGCGTCCTGCTTCCCAGAAAGCTGCTGCTGAGCCTGAACCCAAAGATGTCCATGAGGAGGAGGTGGTTGAAATTGATCCTCTTGCTCGTGCTATAGCTTTTAAATATCAAGATTCCATTTTTTCTGCTCTTCAATCTCTGGATCCTTATTTCCCGGAAGAGAACTTATTGAAAACGAACTATGATAGGGTTTTAAGGGAGAAAAAATTAATTCCTGATTCGACTGAGGTTTGGATTCCTGAGTCTTGTCCAGTCAGAGCTAATTGGGTGTCACCTGGTTGGTTCTGTATTTATGAATGGGCGTTCAAGGCAGGTTGTAAGTTACCTTTTACTCCTTTAATGATCGATATTATTCGTGCTATGGAAGTATCACGTTTCCAAATCATGCCAATGGTTTGGAAACTTATCCACTCTATTGAAAATTTATGTGCCAAGCATAAACTTGTAATTACTATTAATGATATAAAGGCAGTATATCATATAAAAAATCCTTCTACTGGTCGTTTAATTTGAGAATTAAGTCAAAAATGTCTCCATTAATTACTAACCTGGACTCGGAGATGATAAAAGCTCGGGCGAAGACTTTCCTGTTTATCCGGATCGAGAGTCCGGGGTCGGTATGATTATTTGAGATATCCTCCTTTGGAGAGTGGTAGGTTTCCTGTACTCTTAATTTGCAATTTATATTAGACCAAATTAGGATATTTAAGTTTTACCTGTGCATTTTTTGGTAATATTTGTAGCTCCTGATTGGAACTTCGACCCTCTTGACGAGGAGGTTGTTTCAAGGATAGAGGCTTTTCTTTTTATTTCTGAGGAAGAGAGGGCTTGGGCTGCTAGTCTGGGCAGGGATTTATTGCCCAGTATATGAAGACCAAGCTGAGTGTGGTCAAAGTACCCAAAGGCAAGCCTAGCTCCACTGCTCTTTCCTGTATGTCTTCTATATGTCTTTATGTCAATTGTTGTCTTCTTATCGCTTCTCTTCTGATATTTATGTATATTCTTTATATATTCAGTATTCAGGTCTTCTGCTAGGTTGGCCAGCTTTACTGCAAAAGATTTAAAGGCTGGGGTGGCTAGAATTGCTGAACAGTCAAAGAGCTAGGAGGCTAGTGGGAGTGACAAGACGCTTGACATTTTGGTTTCTGATGTCCAGCCTCCCCAGGATCCACCCAGGCTAGTATCACCAGAGGTTGATCAGGCTTCCAAAAGGAGGAGGGAAGATGTTATTCCTGAAGAGGAAGGGAGAGAGAAAGAGCCTATTCAAGCTCAACCAATCAGGAGTGTCAGGCAAGTGTCTGCTAGGATGGACGATATGGATGCTGCCCGGGCACAGATAAATGAATTTTCTGCTAGTATGAGCGGCCAGCTTTTATCTGCTAATACCCTTGAGTCTTCTACTAAAGTGGTTTCTATCTTGTCTTCTCTTGTGACAAAGGCTGCTGAACTTGCTTCTCAAGCTAAGGAGGTTAGTTGTAAAGGGATATTTTAATTGTTATGTGTTCTTTGTGTTGCTTTATATTTGGCTAATTGACTTTCTTTTGTTTCTTGTAGGGATTGGATGCCGGGTTGGCTACTGCTTGTCAGCTCAGGAATGCCTAGGCTAGGATTTCTAGCTTGTAAGAGAAATTAGATAAAGTTAATCGTGAGCTGCACACATCCAGGGGTAATGAGGTAGTACTTCAATCTCAGCTGGGGTCAGCTAGAGAGGCATCCAGGGCTGCTTTGGTTTGTGAGGTGGCTGCAAAAAACGCTGAGAAGGTTGTCAGGCAAGAGTTGGAGGTCAGAAGGGAAGAGTCAAGACTGTCAAGGAAGAGTCAGTGCCGAGAAGCAGGCAATGCAGGATCAGCTAAGGAAAAATGAAGAGCTTGGTGCTGAAAAGGAGCTAGCGGAGGCGCGGCTTGTTGATGCTGCTCAGTATTTCTTTGGGAAAGGCCGGGTTGATGCTATGAGGGATCCGGAATCTGACCGGGCTAATTGGGATCCGGATAGGGATGAGACAGCTCTGGACACTCAGTATCCTGATTTGGCCAATATGGGTTAAGAAGAAGAAGTGGATCTGGCCAGTTATTCGACTGGATCGGGCCAGTTTTTTGTGCTGGATCTGACCAGTTCATTGTGTTATGGGTGGGGTTATTGCACATGCCGGAGGGCTTATGTCCCCTGCCTGTTTGGAGGGCTTATGACCCATCTATGTTATACAAGCCAGGAAAAGGTTTTCCAGATTTGTATATTAAATTGAGCTCAATATTTTAAGGCCTGTTTTTGCAACTGAAAGTTGGGTATCAGTTGGATATTAGTGGGGTGGCCCCCAATATTTAAGATTTGTTTTATGTAAAGTGTAGTATGTAAAACAGATATTGAAGATTCTACTCGGTTAAAGGAAATATGAGAATATTGACAAGTACTTGGGCACATAATGAAAGAAATTATATAAGGCATTTATTCATATAATGGCAGGTATCATACATTTAGTTTCATGTCAGGTCAGGCAAGAAATGTTAAGATGAAAATTATACCTGGACTGGGAGATATATTTTATATGTGAAATAGTTTTAAGTGTGCAATATTCCAAGCTCTTGGGATCATTTCGCCGTCCAGGGTTTGTAATCTATAAGCTCCCTGGCCGACTATTAAGTCAATCAGGTAGGGACCTTTCCAGGTTGGGGCCAATTTGCCAGCATTCTTCTCTTTTGTGTTTTGAAAGGCTTTTCTGAGGACAAGGTCTCCTACCCTGAATACTCTAGCTTTGACGGTCTTGTTGTAGCTTTTTGCAACTCTTTGCTGATATGCTGCCAATCTAATGCTGGTCGCATCTCTTAGCTCTTCCGTTAAGTCCAGGTTGTCCTCCACTAGAGGTATATTGCTCGTTATTGTGTTCAGCCGCATCTGGCGATGGAATGTCGACCTCACTGGGATTGCTTTGCTTCACATCCATAGACCAAGGAGTAGGGGTTTGGCATGTGGATGTTTTAGGCGTGGTTCTGTCACCCAGGGGACCAAGGGGAGCTCTTGACCCATCCGCCTTTCCTTCTTTCTAGCTTCTTCTTTATGCAAACATTATTACTTTGTTATCGAATTCGCCCGGCCGTTAGCTTTTGGTTATCCTGGTGTGGAGGTTACCAGGTTGATGTTCCATTGAGCACGTATACACGTTTTTTTTTTCCCACGAATTGCGTGCCATTGTCGCATACTATTTCAGAGGGGATGCCATATCTAAATATGATGTTGTGTTTGATGAATGCTATGACATCCTTTTATTTGACTTGCCTCTATGAATCAGCTTCTATCAACTTGGAGAAGTAGTCAGTCATTGCTAGCATGAAAACTTTTTATCCGGGTGCTTGAGGTAGTTTCCCTACTATATCCATGCCCCACTTCATAAATGGCCAGGGTGCGGATATGGAATGTAGTTCCTCAGATGGCTGATGGATATATGGTCCATGAATCTGGCAAGCTTCGCATTTAGAGCTGAATTCCAGGCAATCGGCCCTCAAGGTGGGCCAATAATAACCTGTTCTGAGTACCTTGCTTGTCAGGCTCCTTCCGCCTTTATGATTTCTACAGTATCCTTCATGGATTTCTGATAATATCTGTTCAGCTTCTTGTGGTTCCAGGCATCTGAGGTATGGCCATGCCTGCGATTTCTTAAAAAGCACGTTGTTAATAATAGTATATGAAGCAGCTTTTATTTTTAGTGCCCTGGCATCTTGCTTATTTAGGGGAAGGATTCCCTGTTGTAGCCAATCGTAGTAAGGTTTTGTCCAAGAATTGGCAACATATATTGGGAAACTTTCATCTTGCTTATTTATTGCAGGTTCTAATAAATGTACGATGGGTATTTTGTCAAAGTCAAGGGGACTGAAGTTGGATCCTAGGTCGGCTAAGGCATCGGCCTGGGTATTCAAGTCCCTGGGAATTTGGTCAATATTAAAATTGCGGAATTTTGATTTTAAATTTTGGACAACTTCCAAATAAAGCATAATTTTTGAGTCTTTTGCAGTATATATTCCATTTACTTGGTTTGAAATAAGGAGGGAATCAGTACGTACCTTTAGGTTTTGTACACAAAGGTCAATACATACCTTTAATCCAGCTATTAGGGCTTCATATTCTGCCTCATTGTTGGTAGCTTCAAATCCACGGCTTATAGCTTGTACTATCTTATCCCCCTGTGGCGATTTTAGTACTACCCTCAGGCCTGTGCCCCTCATGTTGGCTGCACCATCGACAAATAGGGTCCATTCTAGGTCTGTTTGGTCGTTGGTCAGTCTATTTAGTTCTTTTATTAGGTCGGGTTCTAGGGCTGGAGTAAAATCAGCCACAAAGTCTGCTAGTGTTTGTGACTTAATTGCTGTCCTTGGTTCAAATGTTATGTTGTATGTGCTTAGCTGGACTGACCATTTGCACATTCGTCCGGATAATTCTGGTTTCCTAAGTACAGACTTGATAGGAAGATTGGTTCTGACTATTATAGGGTGGCTTTCAAAGTATGGTCTTAATTTTGTGCAACTCATAATTAAAGCTAAAACGTATTTTTCGAGCAGGCCATACCTGATCTCTGCATCCAGTAGACTTTTACTTACGTAATAAACAGGGTGTTGTTGTCCGTCTGCTTCTTTGGCCAGGATCGCACCGACAAAGAAGATTTACTGCGGATCGATGATATACTCGTCGGGGTTCATCTTTGACTGGTTTTGCCAGCAAGGGAGGAGAGGATAGATATGTTTTTAGGTCTTCAAAGGCAGCCTGATGATCAGGGGTCCATTGGAAGTTTTTGTTTTTCCTTAGCAGATTATAGAATGATTTGCACCACTCTGACGATCTTGAAATGAACCTGTTCAGGGCCGCTATTCTTCCAATCAGCTTTTGTATGTCTTTGACTGTCTTTGGTGGTTCTAGCTCCAGGATGGCTTTGATCTGTTTAGGGTTGGCTTCTATTCCTCTTTTTGTCACCATATAGCCCAAGAATTTGCCAGCTGAGACTCCAAAATGGCATTTCTGTGGATTGAGCTTCATATTGAATTTCTCCAGTATTTGGAAGGCTACTTCCAGGTCTTTGACGTGGTCTTCTGCCTTTTTTGACTTGACTACCATGTCGTCTATGTAGACTTCCATGGTATCTCCTATTTGGTCTTTGAACATCATGTTGACTAACCTTTGATAGGTTGCACCTGCATTCTTTAATCCAAAGGGCATAGCAGTATAACAGTATATTCCTCTTTCAGTGATGAAAGCTGTACTTTCTTGATTTGCAGGGTGCATCTTTATTTGGTTGAATCCACTGGAGGCATCCATGAATGTTAACATCTCGTGGCCTGCAGTAGCATCCACCATTGCATCGATGTGTGGCAGGAGAAATGGATCTTTGGGGTAGGCCTTGTTTAGGTCGGGGCAGACTCTCCATTTGCCGTTTTTCTTTTGGACGACTACTACATTTGCAAGCCAGTCAGGGTACATTACCTCCCTGATCATTCCCATGTCCAATAGCTTGTCAACTTCTTGGTTGATGATTTCATGCCTCTCTGCAGCAAATTTTCTTCTTTTTTTTTTGCAAAGACAGGCTTAAAGGATTTGTCAATATTTAACTTATGGGTTATAATATCAAGATCTATACCAGATCATATCAAAATGTGACCAAGCAAAACAGACATTTTAGTTTTGAGAAAGTCACCAGATTGGGTCCGACCGAGTCCGGTGCATCCGACCCTACAAGTACCTTCCTGTCGGGAATTCGAGTCCGTAATGACCTCTCCTGTTTCCATCTGTGACTGTGCAATATATTTTTTCCTGATAGGTGACTTTAATTGCTATGCAAGGGACTTACCTGACTTTGAGGGTTTCAAAGCCTGGGTGTAGCATTCCTGAGCCGTCCTTTGTTCTCCCCTGATGGTGGTTATCCCCCATTCGGTTGGTATTTTCACACATTGATGGTATGTTGATGGGATTGCTTTGACGTTGTGGATCCATGGTCCGCCAGATTACGTTATATGAGGATAGGCAATCCATTACCCCGATCTTTCATATGAAGCCACGCCTTCCACATAGGTTGGCAAAAGCTAATTTCTCCCGGGTGTTATTTGTTTCTCCGCGAACCCAACCAGACGCTGGATTTCTTGATGATCTTCTCTTCATCTATCTTCATAGCTTTGAGGACGTCAAGCATTACCAAATTGATTGAACTCGCCCCGTCTATCGTGATTCTTGATACCTTAGTCGTGCCAATTTGCATGGTAATTACCAAGCTGTCATGGTGTAGATATGATATTCCCTACAAGTCTGAGTCATCAAAAGTAATAGCAGGCAATGACTTAGATCTAAGAGGGGGCTGAAGTCTAGACTCCCTGGATATTCTTTTGGCAGCCGAGATGGTCAGACCACAGATTTCTGATCCTTCATTTATGAACTTGACTTCATAGATGGGGGGAGGAGGAGGAGGATCTCTACCGTTCCCTGAATCTCTCTTGTTTTGTCCTTCATCTTTGTTCTTTGGCTGCTGGATTAAGTCCTTCAGATAACCTTTCTTTAGGAGGTATGCTACTTGTTTCCTGAGTTGGATGCATTCTTCTGTGGTGTGCCCGATGTCCTGGTGGAAGTCACACCATCTCGTTGGATCTTTCTTGGGGTTGTCGGATTTTTTGGGCCATCTGACCGTATCTCCCAAGCTTTCCAAGCGTTTGATTAATCCTGTAGTATTTATAGAGAAGTTATATTCAGGAATAGTTGGTAGGCTAGAAAGGTTACCTTTGTGTTCTTGTCCCACGTTTACTTCAGATCGCTCAGGCCTGGAATAGGGTGCTGATCTGGGGTTCCCTCCTTTCTGGTAGGAGCTTTTCCTATTAGTGTGTTCATAGCCTTGCTTTCCTCCGGACGAGTTTGTTCTGAAGTTGAGATCTTCCTCCAATCTGACATGTTCTAAGGCGATGGATTGAACAGTGGGAAAGGTTGGGCAGGCTTTTTTGGTTAAGTCTGCATAGATGTCACTGTCAAGCAGGACTCCTTGCCTGAAGGCTTCTACTGTTGTTTCTTCGTCACACCTAGGAATGGCTACCTTCTCTTTGACAAATCTTGCCAAGAATTCTTTGAGAGATTCTTCAGGACGTTGCTTTACCCTGAACAGGTTACTGGGTCTCTTGGCCATGTCTCTGCTGCTTGCGAATTGTTGATTGAAGGCATTGACCAATTCTGCAAAATTCTTGATACTTCCATTTGGGAGATTGATGAACCATTGTAATGCTGCTCCGGTCAGGGTTGTACCAAAGCCTTTACACATGCAGACCTGCCTAAGTTCACTGGGTATTGAGGCAGCCAACATCTTCTGTTTGAATATGGCAACGTGATTTTCTGAATCAGACGTTCCATCATAAGTTCTCATGGATGGGACGGTGAATTTCTTGGGGAGATCAATTTTTGCAATCTCATCTGCAAAGGGTGAATAAGCGAAGCTGTCAACTTCTACTTCAGCCACAGGGTCTGGCACACTAGGTATATTTTCTATTTTGTTGTGGAGTTTTTGAATTTCCTGAAGCATAGCCATCATTATTGCTGGTTCAGTTTTGTTTGTTTCATCATTGGGAATGATTTGAGTGCCGGATGGGGTATCCTTCTCCGGAGTTCCAAAATTGGAAAAGTCAATGTTTTTGATAATGGATGAAATGGGGTTCCTGGTTCGAATCTGGTCTTGGAGCCTGAAGCCTGATTTTCCAATTTCTTTTTCAGGTTAGACTCAGATTCCTTCAGTCTACTGATTTCAGCTTCTGCTTGGGCTGCCTTTTCTTGAATTGTCTCCAACTCTTTGATTTTAGCCAAGGCAGCCGCCAATTGTTGTTTAGGGGTGAGTTCTACCATTTTTGTATGTGAATATTAAATGAAGAATGGCAAAAGGAATTTTTTGATTAATGAACTAGATGCCCCATAGTGGGCGCCAATTATTTTAGCAGGATTTTCCCTAAAAGGATCCGGCTTGATTATAAAGTAATTAGGGTATCTAGTTCTATAAGTTCGGAAAAATGTTATGAGTAAATAATAAGGAAAGACTAAGTATAAAGAATATCACTTGTATTATTTATAAGCTGAGTACAAACTCGTGTATATAATTGAATATTCAGGAAATGGTGAGAGATAAATTGTAAAATAACTAGGGGATAATCAATGTCTTTACAAATGCTGGATTATGCTATTTATAGTTCTATAAATATTAACGTTGTATTCAATCTCAACGTTCTTCTCAATTGTCGGAGCTGTTACCTGATTAATAGGGCACATTCCCTATTAATTCGGTTGACTCGTTCTTCTCTAACTAATCTTTAGCTTTTCTCCTTTTGCACGTCTTGATTCATGGGGATGATGTAGTCTTATATTTAGACTTGGTCTTCCTTGAAAATAGGACATGAGCATTTATTTTCATATAACCGTTTTGCTGCTCTTCAGCTTAATCCAGCCTGCTTAAGTGCGCTGCCAGGCTATTCTGCACTTACCATCAGGCTTTTCTTCTAGGATTTAGTAGTCTGCTTATCCTGTAATACTCTTCATCTGCCAAATAGTATTTAGATTTGTTCGGTCCCTGGTTTCCTCAATCAGCCTAGTAAGGTAAGGCCAAGTTAGAGTCAGACCAGGCTAAATTGGGCCTAACACATATGTTGTCAAAGTTAAGATAATTTCTCCAGTTGGATGTTTGTTCCATTTATTATTAGATTTGGCTATTGGTTTAGCGCTGTGACTACCGTCTGAGCCTCACATACCCATACGTGATTTTTCACAAGCCACTTCTATACCCATGCCACTTTACCATCATTCTGTCCTTGATACATGTTCTCCGTCTATTTTGTGAATGCGCACTAGTTGGAGAATCTTCTATCACATTAGATTGCATGCATATTTCATAAGTTGAGTGAGTGTCTTTATTCTTTCTATCTTACATATATCTCACCCCTTATGAGTGCATGAGTGAAACCGCGAGAATCCAACAGAATTGTCTTGCAAGGTTGAAAAGCATTTGGCTGAGTCTTGCTATCATGTCACATCTTGAGTAAGAGTTGCGCTAGTCTATTACCCGTGCCCTTAAATTTGTTTTAACGGCACAATTTTTGGTCATTACTTTGTTATAGATATGGATAGCTGGGATTTGTATATGCCTAGACATTTACTCTGAGTTATTCATTCATCATATGTTTGTTGTCCTTTGTTTGGTCTGATTGCTTTGCTTGAGGACAAGCAAAGGGTTGGTTTGGGGGAGTTTGATGTATCACTTTTATATATACTTTTATAGCCCCCTTTATACCATTTTATATACCGTTTTCGTGCCTTTATATTGTTTATATGCCTTATTTCAATGAATTGTCGATACTGCCGCTATTTTGTGTTTCAATGCAGAAATGACGCATTAAGAAGATAATCAAGCTAAGACAAGCAAAGCAGAGATGGCATAGTAGAATACACGAAGCATGGCACGAGGAACGAGGAATCATGAAGGCTAGAAGTGAAAGAAAGGAGGAAAACAGCCTGTGAAGCTGGTTCCTCGATCGAGTCAGGGAGGGCTCGATCGAGCAGCCGTCCTCGATCGAGTCACCTCAGCCTCGATCGAGGAACCTCCCTGGCAGACTATTTTCCGGATTTTCCTAAAACAGTTATCTTTTGTTATAAATTAGAAACTCGTACTTTATCCTAGGTTACGCTTTTATTTACCTTCATACTGTTGAAAATACTCTTGGAGCCCTAATCTTTCCTTGTTACGGTACTAATCTTTCCTCAATAATTAATCGTTCATCGTTTTATGTTAATTGATTATTGTTATTTCATGCTTTCAATTATGTTTTCAATCTTAATCATTGTTGTTATTGTTATCATTATGAGTAGCTAATCTCCTCATCTAGGATAAAGGGGATCTAGGTTAATTTAAAGGGGAAATTGATTAATTGCTAGTGAAATCGCATAAGTTGTTGTTTGATTATTGTTCTTCTTCTAATTAATTAACTTAAGGCCTGAGTTATTAATTAGTGTAGCAAATTAATCCTTTCACCGACCGTGTTAGAATTAATATCGGCTGCGATAATCGAATAGATTGTATTTAATTATAGCGACCGCATGTTAGAATCGATCTAAAGGGCATAATTGAGTCGACCGATCTTATGACCTTAAACAGCTTGGTAGATCTAGCAATTGATTAATAGACCCCATATAATTGACCTAGTGAACCGGAAATCCTAGACCTTTAATATCATCGTTTAAAACTCTTTTTAATTACTTGCAATTAGTTGATTAGATCAAAACAAAACAAACCCCCCAGAAAACGGTTACCTTTAGACAATTTAAATATTTACAGACTTAGCTTTTACCGCCTCCCTGTGGATTCGATACTTGTCTTACTGCTAGTTATTCTTGTTAGTCCTGAGATAGTTTTACTTTGATTTGGTGATACGACTTTAGCCTTATCAGTTAGCACATAAAAGACCAGCTTTATCATGGTAGCTTGACTCTTGTCATATGCCAGTCTGATCCATGTCATATGTTAAATAGACTCTCTATTTGAGGTATCTCGTGGTTGACCATCCGTTTAGAATTACTTGTCCGTTTTGGATTGCAAATTCCCAAAATTGAGTTCAACAACTCAAACCGACTCATATTAGTTCGATCTTATGGGTAGTGACACTAGGTTATAATCCATCTTTAATAAATCAAATTTATTACTTAGATCTTTGCCACTACCATCGGATCGTAATGCTTTAGTACTTTGTTCAATTGGTTCTCTACATCATTTAGAAATTTCTCAAATCTCTCAAATGCTTCACTTTATATTTGATTAAGTAAATATACCCTTATCTACTTAAATCATTGGTAAAAGTGACGAAGTAGTAATAACCTCTCCTTGCGGTGATGCTCGTATGACCACATACATCGGCATGTATTTGTCCTAACAAATCACTTGCTCGTGTTCCTTTACCATTAAAGGAAGTACGAATTATATTGCAAAGGAGACAAGATTCGCATATTCCATATGATTGAAAATCAAATGGTCCAATAATTCTAGTCGACACTAGCGTTTAATGCGTTTCTCATTTACGTAACCTAATTGAAAAATCAAATGTACAAATCATTTGGATTACTAGTTATGAGTCTTTTGGATCGTATTATGTAGATATCTTTACATGCGTTGGAAGTGTCTAAAACTTGTGTATCATAAAGATAAGTGACTTTGGCTCACAGCCTTGTCAATTTTCAACAAAATACAACAATTGTTTTTGATGGCAAAATATAAATCCTTTCATGTCTAACATAGAAATGGAATAATGTTTTAGACAAAGTGGGTACATAATCATCATTATGTCGTTTACAACTCATAGTTATTAGCTAAAACAAGTACACAAGTCCCTCTTGAAGTGGCGGCTACCCTAGCTCCATTTCCTTGTCGGAGATTTATATCACTCTTGTTTAGTTTTTCCACATTTCCAAGTCCTACTTGGAGTGATAATTCCAACATTGATATCTTTCAAATACTTGGGGAAATTACGCTTCCAATGGCCCATGTCATTACAATAATGACATTCGTCGTAGAATTTGGGCACCCTTCTTGGTTTTGGTTTTGGTAGTCTCACTATCCATTTCTAATTCATAATCAGGTTTGGGTTTCTCGCCCATTTTTGCCTTCCCTTTATTAATACCAATACTCCTTTCATTTGCAAGGACACTCTTGCTTGAACTCCCACTGAATTTAATATTTTTCTTTGTTTCTTCAAACAATGATGCCTTGGGCTTTGTAAGATTTTCTTCACAAAACTTTCTTTCCAAGGTGGTGGGCAATAATATTGGAGTGGGTGGAGTGGAGGTGGTAAAGAAGCAAAAAATTTCATCCTGACCAATGCCAACGTGTAATTCTCTAATCGTATCATTGTCATACTCGGAGCATTTTTCATCAAATGATTGGAGCCATTTATCAACGGTGATTGGTGTAGGAGTATTAGATGAATTCATTGCGTATTATTTAACTACAAAAACGGAAAATGAAGTTAATAATTAACATCTATCGTTTTAATAATAATACTCGTAAATTTCACTACAAGTATTGCATTTATATAGTGACTTCCACCTAACTATATAAATGATTCCGATATCCAAATTCATATTCATACGGGTACGGTAAGCAGAGTCATCCCTTATTAATATAACTCGGTGGATTAACCCCTTAATCGATTCTACTTCTAGAACTCTTGGTCGATAAAAATTACTCTAATTCTTATCTTTAGCCCGAAACACATGCGACTACTGTCACGAATACTTCCGTTGAGCTCAATCCAAATTTCGATGTAATAACTTTTTATTACCCACTTACCCAACGTAACAAGGTTTGTATTACGGTAAAGCCGGCTTAACTCCCTTATGAAATTGGGATTCATGGTTTCTAATAGAGGGTAAGTCTATTTCTCAATTATTATATGTGAGAGGTCTTGTCAATTTATTATCTATCACGTTTTAAGTGAACTAAAGCGGTGAACTACGATAATTATAATTGACACGGTCGATAACTCAATATGATATATATGTGATGTTATGGCGATTTGGCAATGCATGTAACATATTAAAAGAAATGCAAAGCAATAAATAAAATCCCTAGTATGGCCTTCTTAAAATATAAAAATAAATAATCTATTACATATTCGGAAACTAACTCCTTTGGTCCCTTGAATCTTCATTTGGCACGCCTTCCAAGAACACGGTCTTCGTCGGATCACCTTTCCGAATGGCACCGTCTTGAAGATACTCCATAATTACAAATAATAATATAATACAAAAATATTCCTATTTAACATTTGTAAAATGGAAAAACTAATAAAAATAAAAGTGATACGAGATCACATTAAATTACAACCGAATCAATATTCCCTTTCATTACGGGTAATATCGATTAAAACTAAGGCCATACTAAGATAAAATTACATAATTCAAAATTATATAAATAAAAGACATTCAACAATTGAAATATGCAGCATTATAATATGTACCTATCATGCCAAATGACGTGCCAAATCGCCCTATTTAACTTGTGTCGTATATATAACCCGGTTTCGTGGAAATGCGTGATAATAACCTTTTAAGATCACTAATTAACACTTAAATCACATCTAAGCTCAAGTTGATTATCACTCAATTTTTGACAATAATTCAACTTGATTTAATTTTATGCTCATTTTTTACATTAAAATCATAATATTTATGAAATAAATCCAAATTAAATTATAAATATTTCAAAATTTTAATTTTAACTTTTTGAACATTCTGGAATAATTCCATGACACTCATAATATCAAAAAACATGGTTAAAATTTTCGAATTAATTTTGAGAAAATATAGTTGCATTTTATCGGTTTTATCTCATAAAACATCTAAAGTATCCAAAAATTACTCACATTAATTTTACAACTTTATATATAATAAGTGGGATATTTTTGCAACCTAAAATAATTCTCTCATGCCATGCAATTCATTTTAGCTATTTATGCTAAAATAGTCAATATTTATGCCATTTTTACTCTAAAAATTCATAAATCATGTAAAATGAGATCATTTAATCTCGAAATTTACATACACTCTGTAAATTAAGCATGTGACAACATATTAGATTTTCATGGCCCAATTCGAAATATAACTATTTTTAACCATTTAACCTCTTTTAATCCACTTTTATCTCATAAAAATCATAAATCATGCAATATTAATCCAATTAATACGAGATTTTACACACAACTTTTAAAATATGCATGTGAGGTCATATAAAATGTTCAAGGTCATAGAATAATTTTAACCATTTGTATTCATTTTAACCTCCATTTATGCCATTTTTACACTAAAAATTCATAAATCATGAAATATTAATCACATTAATATAATATTTTACATGCAAGAAATAAAATATTCATGTAAGGTCATACTAAAATACCACGGCCATTAGTGAAGGTTAATTTATTTTAGTGAATAAAAGTTCATTTTAATCATAAAAATGTAATAAAATCACTAAAAACCATTATAATGAGCAATAAATTTCCACAAATCATAAAAATGACCTAAAAACATTTAAGGACCAGAATATATAACATGCATAATTTTTGCGTGGCTTATTCATATAAATCACAAATTTTTAGTTTTATATGTTAACATTTTAACTCAGGAAAACAATAACCAATTATGCATGCAACATCCTATGCTCTGATACCACTTGTTAGGTTTATTTACCTATTATTAGACTCCTCTAATAGTGAACTAATTAAGCTCTTAATTATTTATTCTTTAGATCTAGTGCATGCATAACAAAATGAAAGATTTATAAGAAAAACATTGTTCCTTACATTGTGTATTGGTTCTAAATATTGGGCACAAGTAAGGTCACCTTCCTTCACTTGTTCTTGAGCTTAATATGATGGACGATCCTCCTAAGACTCCAAGTATAGAAGACACTCCAACAAGTTGCACCCAAGATTAATCCCAAAAATTCCTACTAATATTAACTAGATATGTAGTAGAAATGTTCCCTTAATATTACTAATATTTCTAGTATTACTACTTCTAGTAATAGTTGGAGAGTATTTGTATTTGAGAGTGTTTGGAGGATTTTACATGTGAGGAAAGTATGAGAGAAAACAAGCTAAAAACCAAGAAGGAAAAATGAGCAACAAATGCTCATATTTAAGAGCCAAAAACCGGTGGCCTCTTACATGGGGGGAATCTTTTCCTCTTGTTTTTACTTGTTTGTATAGCATAGGTAGGGTATAGGGGACAATTATGTAAGATGTAGTATGACTAAAGCTTATGTGATATGTCACTATGTGGACGCGGGCCCACGGGGGCGCTTGGGAACAAGCATTTGCATTTGTGGAGTCGCCACCAATTTATTGTGGAAAATCGAATACTTCGCGTCATGTCAAGACACAAAGTAGTGACATGAACACCAAGAACTCGTTACCTTTAGCATTCTATGTCTAGAATTACTCTCGTGGATGCCAATGAACACGGATGTTCACAGATCTGGAGTAAGGGGTGAGGGTACGTATTAGGAAGCTCTTTTGATCGAACACCTAATCCCACCCGCCTCAATAGCGGCCTCTACTAATGATTAGGGAAATTATCTATACTCGATAAATTGTCGATTATATGCAAGCAATGCAACATCCATTGTTTTAATCCTAGCATGTGAGAATTAATACGAAGTCGGTTAACACGTAATTAAACATACAATTAATGTCGAGGTAGAAATTTAGGTTAATTGCATGTGAGAGCAAACAAGCAATGCAATAATAAATACAATAATAAATACAATAATGAAAATTACAATAATTACATTGGATTTTATGATTTATGTCGAAAATACATTTAAAACGGATGGTTTTTAGAAAAGAAAGAATAAACGAATAAACGAACAGAAATATGGATGATAATACGATTAATAGTTAATTAAATACGTAATTAATAAACTAAGTCAAGGCAGAAATGGGAGTTCAGGGACAAAAATCAACCGGGAACAGGCGCAGCAGAGCTGCGTCCCTTGGGAGAGGCGCAGCAATCGCTGCGTCTGTTCCTGGGTTGAGTTCTGGCTGTGAAGCCGGAACAACAACTCGTTAATGTTCATTGGTGAATTTAATGCTTGATTAACGGATAATTGACTCGGATGAAAGTGATTAACATATTATTTACATGTGAACGAAGTCATGAAAACGATAAAATATGGATAAAACTAATTAGGATGAATTATTTACAAGATGAGACTAATTAAAGAATTAAACAAACCAAACAAATTAATTAGGTTAAACAAGTTATTAATGACGAATTAAAGATGGTGACGGTAAATAAAATATATCAAGGATGAATTCCAGAGATTCAATATGGGTAAATCAAACCTCTAAAAACCGAATTGATTTTATGACGAAAACCCGCAAATATGCATTATAAGGGATTTAAGTCGGGATTTGAAAGATGAATTAATTAATGAAGAATTATGAATAAATTACAGTTTAAAGATATCATGCTCAAATTAATATGTTAGAAGAAATATGAACAATTGAAGACAAAACAATCGGATTATCAAAAGACGAAAGAAGAAGAAAGGAAGCAGGAACTGCGGCAGCCTCACGAAGAGGCACAGCAGCTACTGCGTCCTTTCTCAACGGTTGTCTCCTATAAATCCGTAAAAAGGGTTTTTAATAAAAGGTTTTACAAATCGGTTTTAAGAATACTTTTGACATAAATCATACAATATTAATTACAATAATAAAGAACAATAAACAAAAGAAGGATTTACACCCTCAGACTTACATGTTTGACGAAACGAGATTAACTAAGTTAACGTTTAGTGATGCTCGACTCGAACGTAGACGAAAGTGCCCTCTAGGAGGAAAACGAACAAGATTGATTAAAGTTGATTGATGTGGAGTTGTTTAAATTGGTCGGTCATGCAAAACGAGGCTGGTACTCAGTAAGATCTGAGCTTATGTGGTCGAAAGTTCAAGCACGTAGGCGCCAAAAAGTAAGAACGTGGTCTTAGAATGCAAAGGGAGAAGAGAAGGGCGGACACTCGCGTGAGAAATATCTGAGACCGACGGTCTCTATTTATACTAATCACACCGAGGAAGTAGGGTTTTCGGAGAAACTTTGGAAATGAATCTCGAAAAGATACGGAAAATACGGAGAAAAGGTCTGAGGAAGAGGCGCAGCAAGCTCTGCGTCCCTTGGAAGAGGCGCAGCACCTGCTGCGTCCTTTCCTCAGTGGTTTCCTCCTGCGGAAGAAAGATTTCCGCGTTTCTATTATGCAATTAGCTGATTAATCTCGTTTCCTTAATATTTTGTGTGAATATTACGGGAGATATTTTACCAAAGATTAAAATATTGGAAAATATGGAATATAAATATCCGGAACATTCCAGAACATTCTTACTCGGTTTTAGAAAATGAAGACGTTTTTTTGACCCGGACTCTAAATGTAATCTAATTACTGCCAAAACGACCGTATCGGCACGTAGATGACAATTAAGAGGTAGACACAAATGTTTGAGTGACCACTTGACGATAAACTTACGAACTGTCATAAATCGTTCCGTATACCAAAACATGCGGCCCAATCATCACCGGGTGGTTTGCGGGAGGTGCAGAAATAAGGTATCTACAGAGCCCCCACTATGACTGAGGCTTGGACAAGGCGAAAGTCAAAGTATAGCCATCAGGTCAATCGAAGATTACAACCTGACGACTATGGCGATGCGAGGCGGCTCGAGGGGTCTGAGCCAAGGACCTGTCGTCGTGAACATTTAGAGTCTACCGACTATCAGGGTGGGTCGTTTAAAGTCCATTAGACTACGTAACGAGGCTCGCCAGCCATAAGAAGAGACCATACCTAAAATTCCTTTGAAACTCCATGGGAACAAAACGCGATATTAGGAGAAGGTAGCAGGACGTAGTCAGGAACTGCTGGGAGAAATCTGCTTGTGGTCGGTTTCAAACAAACTTCAGAAGAGCTTGGGGTCGATGTTAATCTCCATGTCTCGAGAGGGAATGTCTGTCTGTGAACTCTCGCTGGAGGAACGTAATCGGGAACTGATCTACATGTCTCGAGAGGGAATGTCTATCCGTGTACTCTCGCTGGGGGAACATAATCGGGAACTGATCTCCATGTCTCGAGAGGGAATGTCTATCCGTGTACTCTCGCTGGGGGAACGTAATAAAGGCGTGTCCAAACACCTGTCAAAGAAGAACCGCTCGTTGTGACAAGCTAGGTCTAGGCAAAAATAGGGCAACAGTTTGCTGCTGGCCTGGAAATACGGGTCCGGGTGAAGAATAAATGTCAGACGGATCAAATACGCGATATAACATCGAGGAAGAGGCGCACCAAAGATGGGCCCACAAAATAACGAACTTATAACGAATCTTCGAAAATTCAGATGAAGGGAAACTGAGGAAGAGGCGCAGCAAGAGCTGCGTCCCTTGGAAGAGGCGCAGCACCTGCTGCGTCTTTTCCTGAGTGCGGCATTTCTGGGTAAAAACCAGATGAAACAGGGATTTATGTTTCATTATTTCGAAACACAATTCTTCATTTCTCTCTCAAATTCGAACCAATTTCTGTCAAAAATTTGATCAAAAACTCGCATTTGCCATGACTAATCGAGGCATGTGTATTATTCTTGCATTTATCTTTTGTATTTGATCGAATTGGACCGACAAAATCAGGGTTTTCAACCCTAATTAGCCGAAAATTTGGGGCTTTTCCCCCAAATGATTTTGCCTTGCAAAATTGACTTTATAAATGGCTAATTGGTAATATAAGGATCATAACCATGTATTTGTTTTGAATTTTCGTTGAATTTTGAGCATTTGAGTGAAATTGAGACGGTTTCACAGCTAAACCGTAAATTGCTTCGAAAATAGCCTTAGGATTGCCCATTTGTGACGAAACTTTATATTTGGAATCCTTGTATGATGGGTAAACTTCCTATCATCTTGGAATTTTGATTTGTGATGGCTTTTTCAGGACACTTCCTAGGGCATAATCGCCGTTACAACGAAATGCTGTCAAAATTCCGACTCAAACCCATGACTAGGCG
Organism: Silene latifolia; assembly: GCF_048544455.1. Lineage (NCBI taxonomy): Eukaryota > Viridiplantae > Streptophyta > Magnoliopsida > Caryophyllales > Caryophyllaceae > Silene > Silene latifolia. The sequence continues at coordinate 76,250,348 of NC_133532.1, read as the reverse complement.
TCAAATTAGGCTTGACTTGACCCAAATTACCACATGAGTGGACGGGTTTGTGGGAAAATTGCCAAAGATGGCGAGAAAAGAGCGATTTCGGAGCTCCGAAAACTCGAAAATCTCCTAATAAAGGCTTGTCGTCACTTTACGCGGCCTAAATTCAGTTTAATTTTGCAGGTGATGAGGCTTCTACGTCAGGGGGGGCTCCCATGGACGTGGACACTGCTATTGACCCTTCTAGTTCGCTTGAGGAGGCGTTAGAGTAGGCTTTTACTGCCGCGGTCACGGCAGCTGAGGACGAGGTCCTTGAGGACGAGGAGGCCCCGAGACGGGCCAACGTTGGACGAGGTGGTCGCCAGCTAAGGGGAGCAACTGCGTGGGCTGAGATCTGGGACAGCAGGCACCTACTTTGGGCTGCAGAGAGTCACCTGTCCTATAGGACAGTGAAGAGTTTGGTAAATCAAATTCATCACTCTTCATTCATCTCTTTTGTTATTCCTTTTTCTTCTTCATTCAAGCTAAAGATAGCTTTTATTTCGAATCCAAATAGGAAGCCGGGAACATCAGATCGTTCTCGGGCTACACGACGGCGATGGGGTGCTACGAGAGGCTGTCGGCTGAGGAGCGAGCCATCATCGAGCGAGGGGCGTTCAGTGCTTTGGTGCAGGCTTGGAGGGATATCACGAGGAGGAAGTTTCGAGCTAACCTTAGCCCGGTTCGAGCTTTCTTGGACCGGTTTTGGGACACGACCTCCACATTTCACATGCCTTTTGGTGAGGTGGGGGTCACTTTGGAGGACTACGGCATGATTTCTGGTTTGCCGTGTGGGACTGAGGTGGTGGCGTGTCCGGAGACAGCCATGAAGGTAGACTCGATTGAGGCTAGGAGATTGATCGGCTGGAACTTGATGCTGAAGGGTGCTGTGGTGCCTGGATTGGTGCCTAGTTCTTACGTCCAGGACTATTTTGCAGGGAAGACCCCAGCGTCGGTGGTGATCGAGGGGAGGGAGACGGCTTCTACTCCCTGTACTGCAGAGCAGAGAGTCCGTTTGTGGCTCTGGTGGTTCCTGTCTTCGATCTACCTCAGAGACAAGGGAGAGAGGCTATCGGTAAAGCTCCTTCCCTTTCTTTCTGACCTGAGCGACCTAGGCCGTTGGGACTGGGTAACTGCGGGTTTTGCGGTCCTTCTTCGCTTAATGAGGGCCATGGTTCGTCCGGAGTTGATGAAGAAGGGGACTTCTCCTGGTGCTGTTGGCCGTGGACTGTTGTTGGAGGTATGAACCCTCATTTCATTTCATAAAAGATCATTTCCTTTTCTTATCGAATCATGAAAGATCGTTATTGACTATCTTGTTTTACAGGCGTGGGTGTACTCCTACTTTCCGGGCCTCGCGCCCAAGAGGACGGAGCCGGTGGAGAGGGCTTATCCCGTTGTGAGCGATTGGGTGATGTGCCGTACGAGGTGCCGACGTTCCTTCTATGACGTCTGTCGACGGGAGGTGAACGCTCTTCATTTGGACGGCGTGAGTACTTCACCTTGCGTTGTTTGTCTTCCTTCTTTACTTTTAGAACTGATCATAAGAATGACCCTTCGTTTGCTTTTCTAGTGGGTGCCTAGGCCTTGGGAGGACTACGCTCGCGCTCCTCCCTTTTTAGCTGAGGTCCTTCGACCTAGGAGCTCGATTCGGTTGCTGCTGAGGAAGTCGATGGGTCCAGTGTCGTACTTGGGCGAGCGTTTAGCTCGTCAGTGCTCTCGGGATGTCTTGACGGTTCCCATCGATCCTCCTCGGACGATGTCTAGGGAGCCTTCTGAGGCTGAGAGGGAGGCTGACCTGGCTGGCGTTGGTGGTGACGCCCTCCTTCTTCCAGGCGAGGACTACTCGGCGTTCCTCTACGGGAGGCTGGCGTACTGGCCGGTCGTGGTAAGTTTTTTACTCTTATTTTCGATCAATTTGAGAACACGATGAATGATCATCGGTTAATGGAAATCAATTGGCTTTGCAGGAGGTCGAGGCGGCGGGCATCGAGCCCCCAGAGTACCCCCAGTCCCTCGAGTACACCGACGCGACGGGGATGACGACGATCTCCGAGATGCGCGACTTTAACGCGGCGGTGAGAGATGCTGGCTTGGACGAGTGGCAGCATCTGATTCGAAAGGTGAGTATCCTAACTTGTATAATTTTGTGTAAAAACACATATGCTTGAGTTTGTCCAATCGTTTAAGAATCTCTTTCTTTGAAATGCAAGTCACGCCATCCCGGTTTGTGGCTTTATGGAGGGTAGCCAACCGGCTGCGGGCTACCGCCATCGAGGCACTTGTTGGCGGCCGAGGACGTCAGGTATGAACCTTCCGTTTACTTCATTTTCGAATTTATTAACTTTCCTTATGTTTGAAATGATTGACATGAGTCAATTCCTGTTGCTTGCAGAGGGAGCGTGAGCTGGAGCGAGAGCTTGCTCAGTCCCGAGAGGAGACAGCTCGCTTGCTGAGGGAGCTCGAGATTTGTGACGCTGAGGTTGCTGCTCTCGAGGCGAGAGTTCCTAAGCTAGACGACGACCAGTAGTAGTTTGCTTGTTGTTTTTTGTTTTCGGCTGTATTTTGTACATCTTGTACATTTTTAGGACCTGCATTTTGGACATTCAGACTTTGTTTTGGGGCTCGAGCGACCAGTTTGGTGTACATATCCCCTTTTGATTGTATATATGATGACCTGAGTGCCTTTGCTGCTGGGTTGCTTTGTTTGTACCTGCAGGTTAGCTTTGAACAGGTTTGATAGATGACGGTTTACGCCGTCATGATGCCGAAATTTACACAGAAATCACATAGAACATATATTTATGCACATGGCCTAAATTAGCGCAAAACGACTCGGAAATGCAAAAAAAAAAATGCAAAAAAATTGCCGGAAATGACAGGACGGTAGGGAGGGCTACCCCCTAAAAAAGAAAAAAAAATAGAAACATATAAGTCTGGAATATAATGTGGAGGGAGAGCGAAATGATTCCCCAAAAAAAGAAAAGTAAAAAAGAAATGTATAAGTTTGAAAATGAATAAATTAAATTGGTGAAATGATTCCCCAAAAGAAAATAAAATAAAATAAAAAAGAAATGGATAAGCGTGCGAAAATGTCGAGAATGTCGATATCGCCTCGAAATTCGTGCCCGTGGAATTAGGAAACACGAAACATGGCAATTTGACGGATTTACCAAAATAATAACCCGTATGAATAGGAAATTATTATTTGAGGAATTAGGAAAGATCCAACGCGGAAAATCACATAAAGAAGGCTGAGGAAGAGGCGCAGCAAGAGCTGCATCCCTTGGAAGAGGCGCAGCAGGTGCTGCGCCTATTCCCTAGTGCATCCGTCCTGGCGGATTTTAGGAAACAGCTTTTAGTATAAATAGAGACGTCGAGGGGAGGTTTTATTCACATAATTCTTCTGTTTTTCCTTCGTCTTATTACATAAAGCTCTCAAAATAAGTTTACACCATGAATACTCTCGAAATTCGTCTAAAAGAATGGACAAATGAGTTCTCCAATGTGGAGAAACACGACATGGGTGCTTATAATTTTGGATCACTTTTGAGCTTGAAGTTGATCAAGGTGGTCAAACCGTTCCTAGATGCTTGTCTTGATTATTGGGACCCGAATTATCACATATTTTCCTTCCCTAGAGGCGACATTTGCCCATTTCCCGAAGAAATTGCTGCGATTGGTGGTTGGGACCCGGAACATTTGTCTGTTATACCCTCTACTTCTCAAGGGTATAAGAACAAGTGTAGAGATTTGCTTGGGTTGGCAAGAGCTGATGTTGACCGTCTTGTGACCTCTAAAGGAGTGTGAATGTTGGACTTCATCGATCGATTCATCAATAGGGCAGATCCCACCATCTCTTATGTTGTCAGGCGAAGGGCGTTTGGGTTTTGCCTACTACATGTATATGTCCTCCAAGGGAATGTTGATGACGATTTGAGAGGCGACCCTCGTTTCTTGATCTTCATTGAGCAAATGGAGCTGCGCAGAAGCCCAACTTTCCTGTGCTTAGGAGAGATCATGTTGGGGTTAGATAACAGGAAAGCCAACCGCGACTTTCCTTATCTGGGAAGTCCCATTATTTTGCAGGTAAAAGAATTTTTTCTTTCTTTTTTTTTTTTCTTTCTTTTTTTTCTTTTTTTTTCTCGTTTTTTTTTTTTAAAAATTCCTGCTTTTGGTAAGTTTGGCTTATGGAGCGTCTTCGATTGATCGAGCCCCCAGCTAATGTTCCTTCTTATCATGCTCGCTCAATTGCAATGAGGACTAGGCTCTAAATGGTGGACTTGACTCGAGTCTACAATTATTGGGAAAACAAATTGAAGAGTGAAGATGGCCCCTTGATCAGATGGATCGTACCATGGTGGCTTCTTAAATCTGTCACTGGAGTATCATCCTTGGATCCTACCCGGTCCGTGCGCATCCCTGGCTTAGAGTTTATGATATGCATTTTTCTAGAGAGGTTGATGAAGCAGGTTGGATTGAAGCAGACGATTTCGAAGCTTGACACTGTCCCGCAGACTGCCATGGTGCTTACTAGTGAGAGTCGAAGAGAATGGGCCATCAAGTGGGCTCTAAGAAATATTTGGTTCTTGAATTCTTCTGTTAGTGCTCTATGGGTGTCGGATTCCTATCTGCGGTGGAGGAAAGCTACTACTCTGGAGGAGCGCGAGAGACTGAGGAAACGCGAACCTGTTGACTACAAGGTTCGTGAGGTAGAAAAGGAGAAAGAGAAGCATCTGACCGAGGGAGAGGAAGAAGCCGGGTTTCGAGTTGTTCATCCTTCAAAGAAACCAAAGACTTCTCCTGCCGTCGAGATGGTGGTTGACAAGAATGGCAAGGCTAGACCACGAGAGAGACCATTGGTGATTAGGTCGGAAGTGGCGCAAGAGCGTCCGGCTCGAGGTCGGGACAAGAAATATGATAGAAATGACAAAGGCAAAGGGAAAATGGAAGAATAGCTTGAGTCTTTATTATTATTCTTTATTATTATTATTATCATTTTATTATTTTTTATATTATGTGGCATATTATTATTAAAGAAATGAAATAAAAGAGGTTGATTGGTTATGAAACCGTTATGATTTTCTATTATTATTCTTGTCGAATTCCAAATGCATTTGCAAATGTCCTTCTATTTACATTTAAATTGATTAATAGGTTGTATCCTCTGAAGGATTGCCTACGTATTCATTTAAAAAAAAAATCAAACCCTTGCGCGTAGTTCGAGTAAATGTAAAAGAATAATTGTTCTAATCAAGAGCTTGTGGCGAACTAGAAAATAAGCATGAGCTTTCACTTACTCCTAAAATGCATTTCAGTTTATTTGATGACATGAGGATGAAAACTTGTCAAAATGCAAGAGCAAGATGACATTAGCTTATTTCAGCTTGGCCAGGGGCCGTTTATTTCGTGCCACAAGAGCGACACGTGAGGTTACGCGAGGCGCGTTTTTTGCTCCTATTCTAGGCATAGTAACGTTTCAGTTGGTCGAGGTTTGTCGGGTTGGCGAATTCGTTCCCATCTAGGTTTGTGATACTAACCGCACCCCCTAGAAGTATGGACTTGACTAGAAATGGTCCGGCCCAATTGGGTTTGAATTTTCCTCGTGGATCGACAGGTAAAAGAGCTCTAATTAATTTGAGGACCTAGTCTCCTTCTTTTATATTCCTTAGCTTAACCCTTTTGTTGAAGGCTCGTTTGATACGTGCCTGATATGTTTGCACATTATGTAATGCACGTAACCTTCGTTCATTCAGGAGGATGAGTTCTTCATATCTATCCCTCTTCCAATCAGCTTCTGGGATTTGGCTTTCGAGTAAAACACGCAAGGATGGTATTTCTAGCTAGACTGGTTGTACGGCTTCCATGCCGTAGGTCAAATAGAAAGGGGTGGCCCCAGTGGGCGTCCTAGCAGATGTACGGTATCCCCATAAAGCAAAGGGTATCTTGCTTGGCCAATCTCTATAGTTTTCAATCATTTTCTTGAGAATCGTGACAACATTTTTGTTTGCCGCCTCTACCGCGCCATTAGTTTGTAGTCTATAAGACGAGGAGTGGTGATGTTTAATTTTTTACTTGGCTATAAATTGCTCAGTCTCAGCTTGGAAATGTGATCCATTGTCACTGATGATCTCATGTGGGCAACCATATCGACAGATGATATTGGTTTGTATGAACTTTGCCACGTTCTTGGCTGTAAGACTGGTGTAAGAAGCCGCTTCCACCCATTTGGTGAAATAATCGATTGCTACTAGGATGAAACAGTGACCTCCTGTTCCGGCTGGGGCGATCTTGCCGATGATGTCAATTCCCCAAGCAGAAAATGGCCAAGGAGACGTCATGGTGTAGAGCAATGAGAGAGGGACATGTTGCACATTCCCGAAGATTTGGCAATTATGGCAATGCCTTACATATTTGTTGCAATCGGATTCCATTGTGGTCCAATAATACCCCAAACATGTGATTTTATTTGCCATCATAGGTCCACTCATGTGGGGGTCACATTCTCCGTCATGGACTTCTTCCATCACTTTTCGTGCCTGTGAATGATCAAGACAGCGTAGTATTACACCAAGAGGTGTTCTTTTGTACAATTCTCCTTGCATGAGAACGTATTGGGCAGCTAGTAAGCGTATAGCACGTTGTCCCCTTTTGTCCATATCTAGTGGATAGGTGCCGTTGAGTTTGAAGTTTAGGATTTCTTGGAACCAAGGTTCCTCTGTGATTTCCTCTTCATCGGTGATTTGGTGCACATAAGTTGGCTCTGACCGTCGTTCGATGCATAAAGGCATTTCTGCCATGCTATCCGGCATATTAATCAAAGATGCAAGTTTTGCAAGAACATCTTCAAATTGATTCTCCTCTCGATGTAGGTGTAGGTAGGTTACTTGATCGAAGAATTGGGCTACTTGGTCTATTCTGGCTTGATAAGGTGCTAAGCTTTCGCTTCGGATTTCCCAAGATCCCGTAATTTGGTTGATGATCAAAGATGAATCCCCATGCACTCGAAGATTCTTGATGCCTAAGCCCACTACTGCTTGCAATCCAATGAGGTAAGCCTCATATTCTGCAGCATTATTTGTCACCTCGAGGTCGAGTTTGACAGAGATTGGTGTGTGCTCGCCTTCAGGAGAAATGAGCAACACTCATATTCCAAATCCTCTTAGGTTCGATGCCCCATCAAAATAAAGGTCCCAGGAGTCTACATCGGTTTGGAGTATATCCTCATCCGGAAACGACCAGGTGTCTATCGCTTGTGTATCGTTAATGGGATTTTCTGCGAAGAAACGGCGCGTCCCTTTATAACTTTCAAAGGAATATACTTGAGATTGAACTCTGAGAGCATCAAAGTCCATCTTGCTAAGCGTCCATTGAGAACGGGTTTCTCGAAGAGGTATTTGACAGGATCCATTTTGGAGTATATTTTGACGGAGTAACTAAGCATGTAATAGCTAAGTTTCTTCGTTGCCCACACAAGGGCGAGGCATGTCTTCTCGAGTGATGTGTATTTGCACTCATACTCCAAGAACTTCTTACTAAGGTAGTAGATAGCTTTTTCTTCCTTTCCTACGATTTGAGCTAGCATGGCGCCCATAGCCGTTTCAGTTACGGTGAGATATAAACCAAGAGCTTAATCTCGTTGAGGTGGCATGAGCACTGGTGGTTTGGCTAATATCTCCTTGATTCGATCGAAAGCCTTCTGACAGTCATCATCCCACATGGTGTGATCTGTTTTCTTTAACTTCTTGAAGATAGGTTCACAGATCATGGTGAGTTTCGATATGAATCGACTTATGTATTGCACCTTGCCTAGAAATCCTCTAACTTCTTTTTCCGTTTGAGGTTGCGGCATTTCGATTAGAGCTTTAATCTTAGAAGGGTCTATTTCTATTCCTCATTGGCTAACAACGTATCCCAGGAGTTTACCAGATGTTACTCCGAATGCGCATTTCTGAGGATTGAGCCTCATGTTGTACTTCCGTAGCCTTGACAAGAATTTGCGAAGGTTCGTAATGTGCCCCTCTCTATCCTTGGACTTGACAATCATGTCATCTACGTATACCTCAACTTCTTTATGCATCATGTCATTTAAGAGCGTAGTTGTGGTGCGTTGGTATGTAGCTCCGGTGTTGATTAATCCAAATGGCATAACTGTGTAGCAATAGGTTCCCCATTGAGTGACGAAGGCGGTCTTATGCATGTCCTCTATGGCCATATTGATATAGTTATATCCTATGTATCCATCCATGAAGGATAGTAACGCGTGATCTGCAGTATTATCCACCAATATATCGATGTGTGGTAGAGGAAAGTCATCTTTGGGACTCGCTTTGTTTAAGTCTCTAAAATCAACACAAACACGGATTCTCCCATCCTTTTTGGGTACGGGTACTATGTTAGCTAACCAGTCTGAGTACTCGGAAACTTTGATGAACCCGGCTTTGAATAGTTTATCGACTTCTTCTTTGATCTAAAGAGCCCATTCTGTCCTCATTCGACGAAGCTTCTATTTCACGGGTTTGAAACCTGGTTTGATTGGGATTCTATGCTCTGCGATTTCCCTGTCGATCCCTGGCATGTCTTTGTAAGACCAAGCAAAGATGTCTTTGAATTCATGAAGGAGGTCTATGAAACTAGCCCTTTCGGTAGGGCTCAAGGTTGTCCCTATCCTAAGTTCTTGGGATTCTAGTTCAGTTCCTACGTTAATGGGTTCGGTGTTCTCTATTACTGGTCCCTCTTCCCCCTCTTGTAGTATTTCTTTGGCTATGTAGGGAGGTATTTCAATTGAGTTTGGGTTTGGGTCATCCTCAGTATCATCGTAAACAGAATTGCATTCAAGATAACACGAAGAGTAAGCAGAACATGATTTATTCATATTAAAATTTGAGAAAAGTTGGAACAAAGAAGCCATCTGATCTGTAGTCAGTGGTGGTAAAGGAACAGCCTGTTGGGACATTTACCGAACTACTGTTACTACTTGATACTAAGCTAGGAGAAACGAGGGGAGTGGGAATGCTGACAGGAGAAGACTCTCTAGGAACTTCTCTAGACTCCGACTCTGACTCCGACTCTGACTCTTACTCAAATTCATCGTCTTCTGGTTCTCCTTTAAACATCTCTCCTTCTCCAGTGGTGAGCTTGAAGAGTATTCCTTGATTGTTTGTCCACTTGATCGACTTTCTCCATCCTTTCTGCTGATTGGTGTTGGTTTTTGCGATTAACGCGGTAGGGTTGAAGTGATCATCTTGAAGTATCATGGTAATGATCTCATGCTGCGCGGCTCTAACAAATCGATCTTCTCCAAATAGTAGACTAACAACTTGTTTGTCTAAGCAAGGTGCTTGACGAGTCTTGACGGTAGGAACGGTTTCTGGAGGAATGAAGTAGCAATCGTGATAGATCTCGATTTCGGCTAGCTTCCTTTCGAGATAGTGCCAAGGTTCGGGAAATCCATGAAAGATATATTGACTTCCTTCCCTAACGAAGTATGCATTTAGGGTAGGGAGGTAGGGTCGCATTTGGATTCCCACATTCTTACGGTTTTGAACTTGAGCGGGCATCTCGAGAACTTCCTCTTTAGTGGGTTTGTATCCTAGTCCAAGGGGTATTCTTTGTGAGTTGCCTTCCTTGTAGGGTGCAAAACTGTTCCTTCGGATAGGATTCAAAGGCATTCCCAGGAAATATCCCTGGGTTTTGAGTATGTGGTTGACCACTAAGTTAGAGTAGGGATTGAAGTATAAGGGTGCCAACTCACTTTCTATGACATTTATGATATGGAAGCCCCCAAGTTCATGTACTGGATCCGCAAGGACTTGATTGCTTGACTTCTTTTCGATTATTGCCTTCATGGGCGACGAAGTGATCGTCACCACTTTACCATTTAGTGGGATTTTGATTTTCTGGTGGAGGGTGGATGTTACTGCTTTGGAAGCGTGAATCCAGGGTCTTCCCAGAAGTATGGTGAAGGATGCCTCAATGTCCACTATTTGGAAGTTAACCTTTCGCTCAATTGGCCCTGTGTCTATGGTTAGGTTAACAAGTCCTACTACCTTTCGTCGTGTACCATCATATGCGCGAACACCTTGGTTGGTAGGGGTCCAATCCGACTCTTTCATGCCCAGTTTGTATGCCGTTTTCAAGGGTATGACATTGACTGCGGAGCCATCATCTACCAAAGTCATTGGCACATTCTTCTTTAGGCAAATGACAGTGATATAAAGAGCCAAATTATGACTAGCGCTAAAGGGTGGCAAATCTTCATCCGAGAAAGTAATAGGATTACTTAGCTTTGGTGATTCTTGGAAGACCAAGTTGACCACGTCGTCAGGTGTGGAGTTATGTGCCACATTTAGTTTGGCCAAGGCTTGCAGTAAAGCTTGGCGATGTGGGAATGAGCTTGCCACTAGTTGCCAGACTGAAAGATCAGCCTTTGTTTTTTGTAGTTGCTTTAGGAAATGGTAAGTAGAGCTATCTTCATTATCATTTGGTGTGACCACATTGGTTGGACCGTTCGCTATGGGACTATTTTGAGAAATGTTTTGGTATGGGCGTCCCGAACGAGTAAGGTGGTCTAGATCTTGATCTTCACAATTTTGGACTATTTCCTCATTGACTTTGGCTAAGTAGTGCTCGATGAGGTACTCATCTTCATCCTCATCGGCCCATATTCCATTGATGGAAGCAAGTTCCCTCATTCTTATGATTTCGGCCTCCAATTGGATAATTTGATCGACTAGTTCATCAACCATGGCTACTACTTCTTGCATTGTAGTGTTTTGAGGGAAGACTAGTGGTACACATTCTTTAAGTGTGGCGTTGGGATCACGTAGGGTTGCCACTGCACTTTCTAGTTCCATGACTTGCCTATTCACACTCTTTGCCCATGCAATGAAATCAGTGATGGTTGGGGAAATGGTAGAGTAGTTCCCTTCATTCTCTATTGCATGAATTTTATCTTCGACTGGAGAAATGAGGTGTGAACAATCTATGATATATTCTTCACTTGTAATCACTAGAATTCCAAGAGGATTCTGAGTGTTGTTAGGCTTACCTCCAGGCGGTGTTGGTAGGCGACCGTCTTTAATCATGTCTTGAAGTACATTTTTCAGTTTGTAACATTTCTCTGTATCATGTCCCTTACCTCAATGGTATTTGCAGTACGAATTCTCATCCCAGAACTTGGATTTCTTTTCTGGTTCGGGTGTAGGGCCTATTGGTTGAAGTTTACCCAGTTTCATCAAACGTTTTAGAGCATTGGCATACGTGTCCCCAAGATTTGTGAATTTCCTTGGTGGGGTACTCTTCTTAGACGGCTCGAGAAGGTTAACTTCATCGATTTTGCTAGTAGAGCCGTAAGAACGACTTGTTGAGCCTTGATATCCACGACCTACCGTTTAGGACAAGAGCCCTTTACGGATGTCATCTTCGATCCTTGTTCCTAGTACGGTTAAGTCTTTGAAAGTCTTAATGTTCTGGTACCTCAAATGATTTGCATAGATGGGCTTTAGGTTGTCCACGAATTTCTCTATGAGGGTGGCTTCATCTGAACATTCAACAAGTTGAGTACTAGTCTTCCTCCACCTACTTAGAAAGTCGGTGAAACCTTCTTTGTCATTTTGGGTAAGAACCTCTAAAGTGCGCAAGTTGACTTGGATTTCAGCATTATCCGCGTATTATTTGGCAAACTCAATTACGGTATCATCCCAGGTAGCGATCTTCTTATGCTCTAGAAAATAGAACCATTGTTTTGGGATGGTGTCAAGAGATGAAGGAAAGATCCTTAAGAATATCTTGGGTTTAATGCCTTTGATAGACATGTAGTCCTTAAAAGCACGGATATGGTTCAAAGGGTTTTCATGCCTCTAGAATTTAGGGATATCCGTCATGTTGAAGTTGGTTGGCAACTTGGAACTCACGGCTTCATATTTGCGATTGTTTTCCCTATAAATGTCATCCCCTTTGAGATACATCAATTGTTCCTCCAAGTATTGGAGTCGTTTCATAGATGTTGTCATACCTATGGGAGGCTTTTCGTCCCTGAAGTTATTCACGAATTCATCAGACACTTCACTTTCCCGAGGAGGCATCCTCGTTTCCACGACATATATTCGGCCTTTGATTGTGTCAAGGCAATCATACACTTGGTCTTGAGTGACTTGGAGACGAGCAAGCGCGGCTAGGATTTGATCATTACCATTCTGGAGTTGGTTGAAATGCACGTCGCTTGTTTCAGGCATCTTGGAAATTGAATAAGAGATCGACGACGAATCAAAACACGATCGACCATTCTAGCACACTTACTCGAAAAGAAATGTTTTGACTTGTGAAGTGGGAGTGTGCCACTTGTGTCAAGTGAGTCTTGAGGAAATGACAAAGTTTGAAAATGTTGGTCCTAGTCAACTTTAGTGTAGTTGTAGGAGTGGACTCGAAGTGAGGTTTTGAAATGGGTTTTGAGGCCCGAACTTTGACTCGACAATTGGACAGAGTTTCGACTGGTTTTGCGCTAATATTAGGCCTAAGTTTCGAAAACTTACATTTTAAAAGGATTTTGATTTTACAAAAATCGTCATGGTTTTGTTTAGAAATGGTGATCACATACGGTACAAACATTATACAAACATTATAATGGGATGCTGAGTGCATTTAAAAGGGTTTTGGTTTAAAGGGTGGGTTGCCATACCGAACAACCAAAGCCGAGGTCTGTGGAGAGGCTCGTACCAAACAAGAGTAAGGCCGATTCGTAGTCCATTTCCTCGAATAGTGAAAGCCCTTGATACAAACAAGAGTAAGTACCATGGTATGGATGACGTCAATCGCTATCCATCCTTAGGCCCAAATAAGAATTAGGACCATTTAGACAGGACGATTGGTCGAATTGGTTGGGTTGGGCCTAGGAAGGCCGAATAAACGATCTAGGAAGACCGAGTTATGAAAACCGACAATTGTCTTGTACAAACTATTCCCTAACCTTGTTCAAGTTTCATCCTTTTGGCTACACGTAAGTGTATTATCCCCAGCGGAGTCGCCAAACTGTGGACGCGGGCCCACGGGGGCGCTTGGGAACAAGCGTTTGCATTTGTGGAGTCACCACCAATTTATTGTGGTAAATTGGAAACCGTTCCAATACTTCGCGTCATGTCAAGACAAAAAGTAGTGACATGAACACCAAGAACTGGTTACCCTTAGCATTCTATGTCTTGAATGACTCTCGTGGATACCAATGAACACGGATGTTCACACAGATCTGGAGTAAGGGGTGAGGGTACATATTAGGAAGCTCTTTTGATCGAACACCTAATCCCGCCCGCCTCGATAGCGGCCTCTACTAATGATTAAGGAAACTATCTATACTCGATATATTGTCGATTATATGCATGCAATGCAACATCCATTGTTTTAACCCTAGCATGTGAGAATTAATACTAAGTCAGTTAACACGTAATTTAACATACAATTAATGTCGAGGTAGAAATTTAGGTTAATTGCATGTGAGAGCATACAAGCAATGCAATAATAAATACAATAATGAAAATTACAAAAATTACATCGGATTTAACGATTTATGTCGAAAATACATTTAAAACGGATGGTTTTTAGAAAAGAAAAAATAAATGAATAAACGAACAGAAATATGGATGATATTACGATTAATAGTTAATTAAATACGTAATTAATAAACTAAGTCAAGGCAGAAACGGGAGTTCAGGGACAGAAATCAACCGGAACAGGCACAGCAGAGCTGCGTCCCTTGGAAGAGGCGTAGCAGTCGCTGCGTCTGCTCCTGGGTTGAGTTCTGGCTGTGAAGCCGGAACCGCAACTAGTTAATGTTCATTGGTGAATTTAATGCTTGATTAACGGATAATTGACTCGGATGAAAGTTATTAACATATTTTTTACATGTGAACGAAGTCATGAAAACGATAAAACATGGATAAAACTAATTAGGACGAATTATTTACAAGATGAGAATAATTAAAGAATTAAACAAACCATCGCAATTACAAGATGAGACTAATTAAAGAACTACGATCGGTTTGATTTCACTTCACGTGAATACGTAGGCAGTCCTCAAGGACCCAACCATCGCAATTATCAACCAACCTCAATTATCCCAACCATCAACTTTCAACCTCAATTATCAACCACCAACCATAAATTTTCAACCTCAATTATCGACACCCATTTTACAACCATCCCCACCTTTAACTTTCGACCTCAATTATCAACCACCTCAACTATCAACTTTCAATTTCAACCTTCCAACCATAATTTCCATTTATACCTCTTTACTGGGGGCTCCTTTTTGTCGCCCAGTCTCCTTTTTACCAAATTCCAGAGTCATCTTCTCATCCTGGGGGCTTCTCTTCCAAGGCGCCACCCTTCCTTTATTCCTCCTTTTTACTCTTAAGTCTCATTTGAGTCAAGCTAGTGCTTGGTCTAGACAATGGCAATGTCTTAGATCGATTCTCGAAGTTATCGTGCCTCAAGAGGAGTATTGTTATGCAAAATGATGTCAAAAGATGTCCAAGTAGACAGCTGATCCATGGCTGATGCCTTGCCTTTATATGTACCCATTGCAATTCTTCTACCTTTGGAACTGATACGCATTGTCACCCACACTTGGCTAGGGGTTGCGCAAACTTAGGCAAAGTCTATCAAATTCATCCCTGCGTCGCGTCAAATTTAAGTCAGCGTTGCGTCTTGCATCGTAGTGAGTCTATATCACATCAAGTCATGTCACTAGAAACCATTGAATATGCATAACACATTACAAGCAACAAATTTCATCTTTATTTCAAGCTTTAAACAAATTTTATAAAGAAAAGAGCATTCAAAACTTGTATGTTTCCTTCCTCATTTGAGGTCCATGTGCTAATTGCGTTTCCTCATGTGTAGTGTGCTATTTGCCTATTAGATTGCGTTATTATATGGCTACTAATCATGAAGGTGAGTATCAGAAGTAGTGGTCGCTTCAAGTTGGGGCTTCGCTCAACTCTTCATTTTTTCCAGCGACACTCAAGATATTCCCCAGCAGTATTCGCAGTATTGTCCAAGGTTTCTTCCATGACAATCAAGAAAATTACAAGAATTCATGATCACTAAATACAGTTCATGGGCTTATTCTCTTTATTAGAATTTCGCTTGCAACAACCCGGGCAGATTTTTTTCTCAGCGGTGCCAAGGACGCGCCGTTGTCGATCAAATACGTTTCCCCGCAATGCCAAGGACGCGTCATTATCGATCTATTATTTTCTCCTCAGCTGTGCCAAGGGCACGACGTTGTTGACTCAACATATGATGCTTCTCCAGCAGAGTCATCAATGTGTTCCCCAGCGAGAGTTCATTGTCGCTTACAGCCCACGTATTTCTCAGAAACAGAGTTCGCTTGAGACCAACGCGAGCAGATTCTCCAGCGGTTTCATCCAACGTCCTGCTGACCCTCATATGGTTTCCCACGGAGTTTGAGAGAAACAACTCCCGAAGAGTTCCTTACCTTCAGATCTTTCAGAAACTTGCCTTAAATCCTTCAGATTCTTTCAGAAACTTGCCTTAAATCCTTCAGATCTTTCAGAAACTTGCCTTAATCCTTCAGATAATCCTTTATTCCTTCAGGATAACCTTCATATGTTCTTCCTTCAGACAACCCTCAGATAATCCTTTCAGTAACCTTCAAATAGCCTCTTTTCAATAAATTCCACAAGTTCTTTTCAGTTACGCCCTCATGTTCAGTCCTTTAGTGAGTTGTCCTTCAGCCTTTCCCTTTAGAGATAGTCTTCAAAGTTAGCCTTCAGAAGTGTTGAGAAGTTTCTTCAGAATCCCTGTAACCCGTAATGCCTTCAGACACCAAGTTATCTTTAGGCCAAAGAGTTTTGCCGAAACGCCTTCAGTCTTGTTTCACCCAGGGGTGTCACAGGTATGGTTTCTTCTTATGGCTGACGATCTTCCTTACGTAGTCTAATGGACTTTAAACAAACCTCCCCGGAAGTCGACATACTCTAAAATATTCCCTACAACAGGTCCTTGGCTCAGCCGCCTCGCATCGCCATAGTCGTCAGGTTGTAATCTCTGATTGACTTGATGGCAATACGTTGACTTTTGCCTTGTCCAAGCCTCAGTCAAAGTGTGGGCTCTGTAGATACCTCATTTCTACACCTCCCGCCAACCACCCAGTGATGATTGGGCTGTATGTTTGATACGCGGAACGATTTTGTGACAGTCCGTATGTTCATCGACAAGTGATAGCTCAAACACTCGATTCAACCCCTTGGTCGTCATCTATGCACCGATACGGTCGTTTTGACAGTAATTAGAGTTAATTTGGAGTACGGGTCAAAAACAGCTTCATTTTCTAAAAACCGTTTAAATACCGAATCGGAATATTCCGGAATGTTCTAGAATTCTATGGATATTTACTCCTAATTAAAATTAATATTTTTTAGTAAATATCTTTGTATATTGTGTTTTATGGAATAAGGAATTGTTTATCTACCGAAATTCCATTTTAAAACGCGGAAATTTTTCTTGCTGAGGAGGAAATCTCTGGGGAAATGACGCAGCAGCTGCTGCGCCTCTTCTCCAACCCTCTTTTCATGTTTTCAGAATATTTCCGTGATTTGTTTTCAAATCCGTGTCATTCCTAAACTCTTCCATATGTTTAGTATAAATAGAGACCTTCGGCCTCCGTATTTGGCACGCAGGTGTTCCGCCCCTTATCTTCTCTCTCTTTGCATTCTAGACTGCGCTATTGCTTTCAACGCCTACGTGCTTGATCAATCGACCATGTAAGCTCAGATCTTTCTGAGTCCCAGTCACGTTGCATAGATTGACCAATTTGACCAACTGCACCTTTTAATCAACCTAATCAATTTACTAAATCCTCTAACGAGGGCACTTTCCACGCATATTCGAGTCGAGCAATCACTAAACGATAACTTTAGTCAATCTCATTTCGTCAAACATGTAAGTCTGAGAGTGTAAATCCCATTTTATTATTGTACTTTTTATTTTATATCAATTAATGTAGATCTATATCAAAAGCACGTTTGAAAACTGATTTAAAATCCATCTTTTAAAACCATTTTTTATAAAACAGTAGAGGTCGGATGTCGAGAAGAAACACAGCAGCAGCTACGCCTCTTCGAAGGATCGCAGCATTGTTGCGCCTCTACTAGAGGCTGCTTACTGCTCCTGCTCTTCTTCTTCTTCCTCGACTTCCTGCAAGTTTCTCTTTTTCTTATTTCTTTCGTTTTTCTTTGTTTTCTTTGTTTTTTTGCAAGAAAAGCAAGCCATATTATTCATCCATATAGGGAATAGATGGCCAATCTTACAAAAGGAGAACCACAAGTTTCCTCAACTAACATCCATCTAGAGCTTCTACAATCTCACCCTCTTTAGAGGGGTGAGTTACATATAATAATCTGACTTTAACTAAATATTGAATACGTTTCACCACATAATCAAACTGATGTTCCTGTCCAGAAAATATTCGTGTATTACGCTCCTCCCAAAGGCAGTAGACAGTAGCTCCCAAACAACTGGTGTACCATCTAGCCTTCCAATGTTTGCAAGATCTTCTACCAGCAATCCAGTGCATCTCCTTGCTCAACTTTACAGTTTTGTTATGCATATTCATCCAAGTTAAAACCTGCCTCCATACCATAGAAGAATAGCATCATTGAAAGAACAAATGCTTATGGCATTCATTGTCCATCTTGCATAATATACAGCGGTTCACCATGTACACCCCTCTGATGTTCAACTGGTCAATAGTAGCCAGTTTCCTTTGCATAGCCATTACCAGGAAAAAACTATGCTTAGGCAATAAAGCACGATTCCAAGCAGCCTTAGTCCAACTCAAAGTATTGCCACGCTGCCTAAAGTGATCATATAACAAATGAAGCCTGAGCTTACCCTTCCTGACACAGCTCTGCAGCAACCCCTGAGCATTATCACCAGATCCTGCCATAGCCACTAACTCTTCTCTGAAATGAAATATACTCCTCCAACTCTCAAAATGTGTGCTTTTCTTTTGCATAGTCCAGAAATCCCCCTGCTTAATATTATAAGAGTAATTCCAAGTGACCCAGAACCCATCAGATTAATTAATGAGTCCCCAAATCCACTTGTAAATCATTTATTCCAGGACATAATCTCTTTTATATTAAATCCTCCTTCCTGGTAGGGAGAGCAACAAGAGGCCCAACTTTTCATTATCAGTTTCCTTTGCCCTTCTTCAGAATTCCAAAGAAAATTTTTGCAGGATTTATTAATTAACCTGAGTACACCCTTTGGTAACAATAAAGTTGAGCACCAGAATTGCTCCAAACCAAAAATAACAGAGTTTATGAGGCTAATTTTCCCAGCATAAGAGAGTTTATAAGTAGTCCAGTGATTAAGAGCCCCATGAACCTTGAATAAGATATCAGCAAATATGGTTTTGTTTAGTCTTCCTTCATTGAGAGGGACTCCAAGATATCTGAATGGAAAATCTCCTTCAGTATAACCAGTAGCATTCAAGATTTCCTGCTTAATATTCTACCTTATACCTCCCATATAGATATTAGTTTTATCAGGGTTAACAATTAATCCAGACATTTTAGCAAAGGAGTCCAAGGAGGAGGTAATATCTCTGACTGAAGCAACATCACCCCTGACAAATATCATCAAATCATCAGCAAAGATCATATGATTCAAACCTATCCTGCCACACTTAGGATGGTAAGAGACCTGGTGCAGCTTATGTATGCCCCTTAAAAAGCGTGATAAGATTTCCATACTCATGACAAACAGAAAAGGAGATAAGGGATCTCCTTGTCTGAGTCCACTGGCCCCTTTGAAAAAACTAACATGATCACCATTCACCTTTAAACTGAACCAGGTGGAAGTAATACATCCCATTATCCACTTCCTAAATTTATCAGGGAAGTAAAAATGCTGCAGCATCTTATCAATAAAGTCCCATTGAAGAGAATCAAATGCTTTCCTTATGTCTACCTTGATTAAACATCTAGGTGAAACACCCTGTTGAGCATAGCCCTTGACCAGAGATTGGATCAGCATTATATTCTCAAATATACTTCTCCCTTTGACAAACGCCCCCTGCTCCTTACCCATAATATCAGGCAAAAAAGGTTTAAGCCTGGAACATAAGATCTTGCTAACAGTTTTGTAAAATACTGTGCAACAAGCTATGGGCCTATAATCCATGACAGTTTCCACCACAGACTCCTTGGGAATAAGGGCAAGCAAAGTTGTATTAGATTGCTTAGACATATGGCATGTCTGAAAGAAGGCCTTAACAGCCTTGCAGAAATCATTTTTTTATGATGTCCCAATTAGTTTTGAAAAATTGAGCTGAAAACCCATCTTGCCCAGGACTTTTGTTAGGAGCTATTGAGAAGAGAGCAATCTTGATTTCTTTGTCATCAATATCCTTGCAGATCTCCTCACATCCAGAGGCAGGAAACCTAGGACCTTCCAATATGTCTATGAGAGAAGTGTCAACAGGACTATGCTTCCCTAATAACCACTGGTAGTATTCAACAAAGGCCTGATTGACAGCAGACACCCCATCCCTGTCCATCCCTTGCCTATCCTTCAGCTTCCCAATAATACCTTGGTGCTTCCTAGAAGCAATTCTAGAGAAGTAATAGCTAGTAGGGGCATCATTGAATTTGATACTCTGAACCTTGGCTCTTTGAAGCAGAGAGCTATGTTCAGCTTTCTTGAGAACCAGATAAGCATGTAATAAATCCCTCTCCTTAACAATTAAGTCAGGATCCAAAGGATTACCCTGGAGACAGGAATGACAATCATGCAGATGTTGTTGAGCTTCCCTTACTTTCTCAGAAATTCTAGAATATGAATGCTTATGTAACACAGTAAGCTTTTGCCTAACTTGTTTTAATTTAGAGAACAAGCTATACATAGCATTACCTCTGACAGGAGTGTCCCAAGCCTCCCTGACCCTGATACCATACTCCTCATGAGCTTCCCAGCAATTCAAGTAGCTGAATCTTTTCCTTGGGGGGTGGACATCAGTAACAGTGACAAAGAGAGGGGGATGATCAGAGACCCCTGCTGGCAATACATGAACTTGAGTAGTAGGAAAATGAATTTCACCATAAGGGGTTGGAGAGCACTCTATCCAATCTTGACCAAACCCTAGTAACAGCATCCTGTTTGTTTTCTTTGTTGTTTCAGCATATAAATCAAGTTTTAACAATTCCCTTTTGATTACAATGCTTTAATCGTCCTTAATCCCGAGTAATTCAATACTTGCGGGTTTTTGCCGTTTTAATTCAAATCGATTTTTCGGGGTTTCGACTTGTTCCTGTCGAAGTTCTGGAATCCTAACTTGATACATAAATTTTCTTACGAGTCTTATTTGTCTAATTCCATCTTAATTTAATCTCAAGTTTCCCTTTTTTGTATTTCCGACACGAGTTAATCGTGTAAACCACTGTAATTTCTCGTTTTTAATTCATTTTATGACTTACCCGGATACATATAATCGGTTAAAACTGTTGGGGCTGGTGTCCTTTACAGTTAGTGCAAGGACTTATAAATCTCTAAAAGGATCAAAGGGTATACTTTTGTATCATAATCAGTTGGTCGACGTTTATCAATAACGGTTGGCTTGCTAGATAAGTTTGACGTTATTGTCATACAGATGGCGGTGATCAACTGGTCCCTAAAAGTCACACCTATAGGATACGTTTGAGAGATGTGACGGTATGAAAATACAGTCATGTAGATGCCAAATTTGACTAACCAGTTAGTCTGAGTTATTTGACTAATAATTAGTCAAAATGTGATGTTGAGATATTTTATTTAATACGGATTAAATAATAATGGCTAAGACGAATTAAGCGGTTAATTCGTAAAATTGAATATAAGCGTTTTATATTTAATTAAATGTATATTGAATATAATTATATAATATTGTCTTTGTCGGACATGTATTAATAATTCAACTAATCCGTGTTATTAGTTGATGATTTAATATCCGATAACCGATGACAGTCTATAATAAACACCGCGTTGTATACATTTTAGCCTCGGGCCACGAGTTAAAAATAAGGAGAAAATGGAAGCCCATTTCCTCCTAGTCCACACGGTTTTGGCCGAATGAGAGGAGACAAAAGGAGAGCTCTCTCCTCACTTGAAACCTAATCATTCATTTGCTAAAAATTTAGGGTTTTGAGAAAAGTGCATCTCAAAATTCGGATCTCTCATCCAACAAAACCTCACAAAACAATCCTCTCGATATTGCAAGGCAATTAGAGGATTCCTTCTAGCACAAGGGCATTTCTCGGACAATCTTGGGTGCATCGTTTAGGAGGAGATCTACTTTGATCTCTCATTGCCGAATTGCACTAGGACCGGAGGTTATTACTTAATCTTTATCGTTTCATTGTGTTTTTCGTTTATGACTATAAATTGCATATAAAATTTGCGTTATAATCCTATAATTAAAGGGTATTATACGGATATTACCCAACAAGTGGTATCAGAGCGAGGCCACGTAAATTTTCTATGTGTTTTTCATCAAACGAAATGGATCGATTAATTTTTTTTATGCAAAATTCCACACGGCAGAATTTTTTTTGATTGCACGATTGTTTTTTTATTTTTGAAAACCGTGTCCTTTTGTTTACACGGCTGATTTTCTTGGAATTCGTGCCATGTTCTTGTTTTGTTGTCGATTTGATCTTTGCATATTATTTTGTAATCGATATTCATTGTAATATGTTAGAGATCTATCAATTGCTATTTCATTTCTATACGGATTAGGTGATATCGCAATTGGTTTTTATCAAATCGATAATTTTTGTATAAAATTTTTGATAAACCGTGTGGCATGTTGGTCTCGGCATTTTTTTTTATGTGCCACGGCCTGTTTTTGCATAGGAAACCGTGTCCAGTTTACACGGTTGTATCTTTGTCGATTTTCTGATTTGTATTCTTTTTGTTCTTTGCGAATTGTTGTTTTAAACGATAATTACAACAATATGTGAAGATCATGTCAATTGTAATTTTGTTTTAATCCGGATTAGATTAAATTGCAATTGAGTTTTTACAAATCGTTTTGTTGTTTGATCACTTGTTTGATCTCGTTTTGAGCGGTTGTTTTTTTTTTTCCCTTCTTTTTGCTCACGGCAATGAGCAATTTTATAAAAATAAAAAAAAAAAAAAATTTTTACGGGTACTGTTCACGCCCAACAGTAAAAGAAAAAAAAAAATTTGTTTTGTTTTTTTTTTTTCTCGGCCAATTTTGCATAATACGAATTATGCACTCGCTTGATAGTGAAACGGTTCACCCACGAACAATCAAATTACTTTAAAACGATTTAAAGTAACGGATTATCACGAATTAAAATTAAGTTGATGAAGCGGTTTTGTCACATAATTTTAATTATCTTTGGTGGTTTGGATAAATTTAACATAATTACGGAATTATGTCACGAATAAATTTAATTTTTAGTTGATGCATTTTATTTTTCGTTCTTGTTTAATTTGAATGCTTTTAATTACGTATTTTTTTATTTTTGCAAACGGTTGTAACTTAGTGTGGCCTTAGTAGAACGTGTTACCGTAATGATGGAACACGGTCTTGGTTGTATTTTGAGATCTCGTATCTCCCTTTATTTCTTTTAATTACAGTTTTTATTTAGAATGTAAATAGGTTTATATTTTGTAAATTTTAATTGTAATTTTGAGAAGACTAAAGAAGGAGACCGGATGCTCACTCCCGCTACATGGATCAAGATGGAACATCAAGACAAGCTTCTCGGGTCCAACGGTGGATTCCAAAGTTGTTTTATGTTCTTTTTTTATTAGGATAGGCCACACTAGGAATTTTTATTTACGTATTGCATTCTTTTATTTATTTTTCGTAACGATAATATGCATCATATTCCGCCTAAAAACCAAACCACCTAATTATTGCTTGAAAACTGACACATATAGAGGTCACGAGTTAGTTTTCTTTGACATTCTCATGTCACATGTTTTTAAGCCATCACCTAAATTAATTCATTCACGCAGACGCTAGTTATTCGTTCACTTAATATGAATTATAATTAAGTTGATGGGATCTTCCTCGTATAATCAAAAATTGAGAACGGTCTTTATAGGTCAAACTCCAATGAATCCCTTCTTCGTCGGTAGGCATAATATGACCCCTTCTACGTCGGGTAAGTTGGAACCGATTGACTTATTTTATCTCAACACTATAGTCACTCGTACGATCCTGTGACTATGGTGGACTATAGATAGGATTTACGGAAATCTATCGACCAAGAGTTCTTGCGGAAGAATTAGCTAAACAGTTGGCTTATCAATTTACAGAAATTGAGTCTTGGGATCACTTGTATCATTCTTGAGGGAGATCAATTATGCAAGTGCGCAAGTCTACACGTTAAAATGAAGTTTTAAATAGACTTAAATCACCTCAATGAGTTGCTTATTTCGTTTTTGTTTTTCTTTCTTTTTCAGTGTAGATCACGAACTTTTAAACTGCTAATAACAAATGGTGGTTCTACGATAACCCAATGCCAAGTGCCACATTGGACCGTGAGTCCCGCTTCGGATCTTCATGAATCGGATGAATCGGTCTACTCGATCAAGAATGATGGATCAAACTTCGCGGACCGGGAGGCGGCATTACGGAATGCCGCCGGCGACGGAAGCTCAAATATCTATTAGAGCCCATCCCGGCAAACCCAGGTCCCACGGCTAGAGCTGCTGAAATCACCAAGTTTAACGATTTCTGGATGGAAGCGGGTGCGATTAAAAACGTACTCATTTTTGCAATGGAACCCAATTTGCAGAAACGCTTCATAGCCCATGGTGCGAACAAGATTTTCACCACGCTCACCAAGGAATTCTCGAAAGCACCGAGAATCGTGACCTATGAGCATACAACTCGCTTCTTTGATGCGAGACTCCAGAAGGGCCAACCAGTTAGCCCACACATTCTCAGCATGATTGAGAATGTCGAGAAGCTGGAGACCTTTGATTGTAAGATTAGCGAGAACATTGTGATCGACCGCATGCTTCACTCACTCCACGATGGTTTTTCGCAATTTAGAGCGAATTACTATATGAATGACTTGAACAAAAGTCCCCATGAACTGCACTCCCTTCTCGTACAGACCGAGAAGGACATGAAGTTCAGTGGGAGCTTGAAACAGGATGTTCTCGTTGTGACAAACAAGGGGAAAGGTAAGGGCAAAGCTCAGGCAAACCTAGCAGTAGGTAAACCGAAGTTCAAGAAGTCGGGTTCAGGTAAGAGTGGGCCTGGTGAGTCGAGCACCTCATCAGGCGCGACAAAGAGCAAGAATGAAAACATGGAGTGCCATCATTGCCACAAGACTGGGCATTAGAGGCGTACATGTCCTGTTTATCATGAGGACTTAAAGGCAGGTCGTGTTAAACCTGTTGGTATGTCTTCTCTCTCTTCTACTTTTATTCATATGATTGAGATTAACCACGCAAGTTACGGAACTTGGGTACTTGATACTGGTTGTGGTTCTCATCTGTGTAATCATGTGCAGGGGCTCCGAAACATCGAACCCCTCGTAAAGGGTGAGGTGGACCTGCGTGTTGGGAATGGAGCACGAGTGGCTTCCGTCTCAAGGGGAACATATGTGATCCAGCTTCCTAGCGGATTTGAGTTATTTTTATATAATCGCTATTATGTACCCATCTTTGAAAAACATTATTTCAGTTTCTGCACTTGACAAACTTGGATTTTCATTTGTAATAGAGAATAATACTTGCATTTTCTCATTACACGATATGATTTATGGCAAGGCAGTCTCCATGAACGGAATTTATGTTTTAGATCAGACAACCGAAATATTACACGTAATGAATAAAAAGTTAAAGGTTGGTGACAAAGATCAAACGTATCTATGGCACTGCCGTATGGGACACATTAATGAGAAACGCGTAAAACAGCTCATAAAAAATGGAGCTACCTCGGCCTTTGATTTTCAATCATTTGGCACGTGTGAATCATGTCTCATCGGTAAGATGACTCGGATTTCCTTCAAAGGTGTTGGAATGCGCGCTGCTGACCTATTAGGACTCATACACACGGACGTATGTGGTCCTATGTCAATCACCGCACGAGAAGGCTATAGGTATTTCATCACTTTCACGGATGATTTAAGTAGATATGGCTATGTCTACTTAATGAAAAATAAAAGTGAATCCTTTGAGAAATTCAAAGAATACCGAGAATAGGGCATGCACAGAACCTATTGGGTAGAAAGATTAAAACACTACGTTCAGATCGTGGTGGCGAGTATCTTTCTCATGAGTTTGATCAACATCTAAAGGACTGTGGGATTGCACTACAGTTAACTCCACCTGGAACACCTCAATTGAATGGAGTGTCCGAACGGAGAAATCGAACACTACTTGATATGGTTCGATCCATGATGAGTCACACCGTGTTGCCTGACTCATTGTGGGGTTATGCTCTTCTGTCAGCTGCTCTAATACTTAACCGAAGTCCGTCTAAAGCTGTTGACAAGACTCCATATGAACTATGGAAGGGAACGGTCCCTAACTTGTCCTTTATACGGGTTTGGGGCTGCGAGGCTTAAGTCAAGTGGAGACACGAGGATAAGCTCGGCCCGCGATCGGTCAAGACGTACTTTATAGGTTATCCTAAAGGAACGCTTGGTCATTACTTTTATTCGCCAACCGAACAACGTGTTTTTGTTGCGGCTAGTGCGACATTATTAGAGAAGGAATTTCTCGAGAATGCAAAGAGTGATAGAACCTTCGACCTGTCGGAGATTCCAGAACCAAATACCGAGCAACCATTGGAGGAACCAATTCCTTCAATCCCGGCTGCGTGAATATTCTGAGGAACCTAGGAGGTCGGGAAGAGTCTCTATTCCTCCAGACAGATACATTGGTATGGTCGAGGAACATGACATAGATGACGTTCTACTCTTAACGAGTAGTGAACCCGCAACCTATAAAGGTGCCATGACTAGTTCTGACTCAAAGCTATGGCTTGAGGCCATGCAATCCGAGATGGACTCTATGTATATGAACCACGTATGGGATCTTGTTGACTTACCTGCTAAGGTTCGTCCCCTTCAATGCAAATGGCTTTACAAGATAAAGCATTCTGTGGAAGGTCAACAAGATATCTATAAAGCACGACTAGTTGCTAAAGGTTTCACCCAAGTGCCAGGTTTGCACTACGATGAAATTTTTGCACCCGTAGTCATGCTGCGTTCCATTCGGATTCTCTTAGCGATCGCCGCTTTTCATGACTATGAAATTTGGCAAATGGATGTGAAAACCGCCTTCTTAAACGGCTTTTTGGAGGAAGAGTTGTACATGGTACAACCCGAAGGTTTCATCGATCCAGAACATCCTAAGAAAGTGTGCAAGCTTAAGCGTTCCATTTATGGACTTAAGCAAGCATCAAGGAGTTGGAATCATCGCTTCGACCAAGTGATTAAAGAAAATGGATTTACTCGATCGGTCGAGGAACCATGTCTTTATATCAAGTCGAGTGGGAGCAAGATTGTCTTCCTAATATTGTATGTCGATGACATACTCCTGATTGGGAATGACATACCTCTCTTAACTTCGGTGAAAGTATGGTTGAAAAACCATTTCCAGATGAAAGATCTGGGAGAGGCACAAAGAATTCTAGGCATCCGTATCTATCGAGATAGATCACGACGGATGCTATCTCTCAGCCAGGAGTCTTACATAGACAAAGTCCTAGAGAGATTGAGCATGACTAACTCCAAGAAGGGGTTCCTTCCTATGGCTCCAGGGGTGCATTTGAGCAAGTCTCAGGCACCAGAGACACCGGAAGAGAAAGAGCGCATGGCACGGATTCCCTATGCTTCGGCTATAGGATCAATCATGTATGCCATGATATGCACACGCCCGCACGCGTGGCATATGCATTGAGTATGACAAGTCGATTCCAACAAAGCATCCGGGTGAACCACATTGGCTGGCATTTGTCAAGAACATTATTAAGTACCTACGGAGGACTAAAGATTGGGCATTGACTTATGGAGGCCCTCAAAAGCTATGCGCAAACCGATTCGCAGATGCTAGCTTCCAAACGGATCGTGATGACTCGAAATCTCGGTCGGATTCGTTTTACTCTTAATTGCGCTGTAGTCACTGGAAGAGTTCCAAACAAACTGTTACAGATTCTACGACGAGTCCGAGTACTATGCCGCGTCTGAAGCTACAAAGGAAGCGATATGGATGCGTCAATTCTTACATGGGCTATCTGTAGTGCCTAGTTCGAATGACCCGATCACCATCTATTGCGACAATAGTGGTGCCATCTTCCAAGCTAAGGAGCCAAAGTCTAGCAACAAGTCTAGACATGTACAACGGAAAGCTCATCTAATCCGAGATTACGTGGAGGAAAAGGAAGTAGTGATAGAAAAGATTGCTACAGATGATAACATAGCAGATCCTCTCACTAAAGCATTACGACAAGATAAGCATGAAGGGCACGTTAATTCCATGGGAATTAAACGTGTTCCTAAGTTGTAGTACTCTTTTATGGATTAGATTCATTCCCTTTTGTACTCTATACGACATCATCGTCTTGATATTTATATATTTTGTTTTTTCATGTGGAATTGTACGACAATTTTTGAACACCACAAAGTGAACTGAACGAACATTATATTTTTTTCAGTCCTTAATTGCCCACATGAGCTGATAACTCTGGCAATTATTTTGTGACGTTGGTTGATGGTGGGTTCAACGAGCCATAAGTCAACCGGTTGACTGACCAATCACAGAGGCGATTTATACGGATATTTCGTAGGACACAATTGTGACATCGACGTGGAGTCCTAAATGTTTTATAACATTCGGTGCCCGGTCGTGGATAGGACTTCCATGGTGATCCTAAGAGTCGATTCTTTTGACTATCGACTGTCTCTTGAGACTAAGGCAGATTTTGGGTGACTTTGGTTTCTTTCTCACGGTCATCCGTAAAGGGGGCCAAGTAGATTTTTTCCGGGTCATTTCATGCTGTGCTTAGATCGGAAGGAGTTCGAGTTGAAGAAAATATTCAGCCTTTATCGGTACTCGATATTTCTCGGGGCCACTCGAGGAGTCAGAATCAAATGCATGGCCATGCTCGGATACGGATTCGTTTTATCGCTTAAGTTACTCTCTAGTCGGGAAACCACTCATGATACGATCGATTGTAAAATACGACCTTTGCGGATCCGGATCTGCAAATTGTTTTACATTGAGTGGGAGAAATTTTAAATGAATATGAGAATCGGTTATCGCACATACACTTGTACGGACAAGTGGGAGTTTGTTGGAGCTGTGTCCTCCAGTTAGTGCGGATAACATCATTGCACATACACTTGTACGGACAAGTGGGAGCTTGTTGGGGCAAATGTGTCCTTTACGATTAGTGCAAGGACTTATAAATCTCTAAAAGGATCAAAGGGTATACTTTTGTATCATAATCAGTTGGTCGACGTTTATCAATAACGGTTGGCTTGCTAGATAAGTTTGACGTTATTGTCATACAGATGGCGGTGATCAACTGGTCCCTAAAAGTCACACCTATAGGATACGTTTGAGAGATGTGACGGTATGAAAATACAGTCATGTAGATGCCAAATTTGACTAACCAGTTAGTCTGAGTTATTTGACTAATAATTAGTCAAAATGTGATGTTGAGATATTTTATTTAATACGGATTAAATAATAATGGCTAAGACGAATTAAGCGGTTAATTCGTAAAATTGAATATAAGCGTTTTATATTTAATTAAATATATATTGAATATAATTATACAATATTGTCTTTGTCGGACATGTATTAATAATTCAACTAATCCGTGTTATTAGTTGATGATTTAATATCCGATAACCGATGACAGTCTATAATAATCACCGCGTTGTATACATTTTAGCCTCGGACCACGAGTTAAAAATAAGGAGAAAATGGAAGCCCATTTCCTCCTAGTCCACACGGTTTTGGCCGAATGAGAGGAGACAAAAGGAGAGCTCTCTCCTCACTTGAAACCTAATCATTCATTTGCTAAAAATTTAGGGTTTTGAGAAAAGTGCCTCTCAAAATTCGGATCTCTCATCCAACAAAACCTCACAAAACAATCCTCTCGATATTGCAAGGCAATTAGAGGATTCCTTCTAGCACAAGGGCATTTCTCGGACAATCTTGGGTGCATCGTTTAGGAGGAGATCTACTTTGATCTCTCATTGCCGAATTGCACTAGGACCGGAGGTTATTACTTAATCTTTATCGTTTCATTGTGTTTTTCGTTTATGACTATAAATTGCATATAAAATTTGCGTTATAATCCTATAATTAAAGGGTATTATACGGATATTACCCAACAAAAACACTTCAACTTGATTATAATATCAACAATCGATCTTAAATCTACCAAGGAACGATAACAATGTTGCGGTTTTGACTTCACAGCCATAACCCAGCTCTAGAACAGACGCAAGGAGTGTTGCGCCTCTTCCAGAGGACGCATCAGATGTTGCGCCTGTTCTGGGTTGGTTTCTGTCTCTGAACTCTCTCTCGCTTTGACGTAGCTCCTAATTACGGTTTAAATCAACTATTATTCGTACTATCACTTCTAATCTGACATATTTTCGTATTTTAATTCCAATTTTGTTTTCCTTTTATTTTCTTCTTCGAAATCCCGTCTTTGAGCGTGCTTTTGACCTAGATCAAATAAACTTTGTAAAGTTTGTAATTTTAATTATTGTAATTCATTTATCGTAATTATTTTTATATATGATTTAATTGTATGGCATTCACATGAATTGAATCTAACATCTACTTCGACCATATTGTTTGCTAAAACACGTGTTAACCGACATAGTCTAATTTCACATGCTAGGATTAATCTATGTTTGTTGCATTGCATATATTACATCGATGACATATCAAATATGAACAATTTCCCCAATCATTAGTAGAGGCCATTCTCGAGGCGGGCGGGATTAGGTGTTCGAACTAAAGAGCTTCCTAATACGTACCCTCACCCCTTACTCCGGTTATCTTTGGACATCCGTGTCCATTGGCATCTCGACAATCATTCTAGACATGGAATGCTAAGGGTAACGAGTTCTTAGTGTTCATGTCATTACTTTGTGTCTTGACATGGCACGAGATATTCCAACGGTTTCCAATCTTTCCACAATAAGTTGGTGGCGACTCCACAAATGCAGGCTTTTTCAACCTTTCACCGGTTTCAATGCCTCACAAATCGGTAACGGCCCATGACGTGCTTTGGCAAACCAAGGTTTCGTGGGAGAAGTGTCGCCGCCTCGAAACCAACGTGCGGGTGGCCCATGTCCACATCTTGGAATAGCATATGTTTTGGTAAGACTTATAGAATGATGAGGGAATAATTGGGGTACCAAATGTAAAAGAGAGTGATGATATGAGTTGATAAAAGTTTTTAGGGGATATGAGATTTGACTTGGGGAATGGTATGAATTGAATAAATGATGACAAAAATTTATGAAACCGGAATATAAGAGTAAGGATATGTCATGCAATGCTTGAGGATTCAATCATGTTGTTAAGAGATTTGATCACTTGTATTACCTAGTATGGCCACTTAATCTAGGTGTGTGTGCATGGTATGTGAAAGTGGTTGTGTCGGACTCCGGCCCTAAGAGTGGTAGTATAGATGATGTTTGTGAAATTGCCTCCCAAACGTTAGATAAGCGCTCATGGTGTATATCTTGACCTGGTGGTAGTGCTTAATCGAGTAATAATATCGTTATTATTTCTTGAGAATAATGAGTAGTTAGACCGTGTCCATGAGATAGTGTAAGTGTTGTGGATACCGATGCGACTATGGCGGTTGTTGGTGATGGTATGGTAATACCGTCGTCGGTTTTGGTGGGATGATATGGGATGGTTGTGAAAGTAACTATGACATAGTATGTTTGTGTCGGTAGTATGTCTCGGATATTTCAACGTAATTGTGTAGTGATGATGGCCATAAGGCCAAGAGTTTGTGTCTAATTCGGTTATTTAATGGTGTATTAGTCACCATTGGAGTCTATTAGCATTGTGTGATGAGATAGGAAAGCTTGGAAACGAGTTTAAGAATGAAAACCTTCTGGCCAGATGACACTTGACCGAGTGCACCACGCACTCGATCGAGTGACCGCCTACTCGGCCGACTGGTCTCCTACACTCGACCAAGTGGCCACGTACTCGGCTGAGTACCCTTCTACACTCGACCGAGTGGTCTGCCTTGACCATTGTTTTGTTAATACTCGACCAAATATAGAGTGTATATTTTCGTGATTATATTGGTTGGCTTGTGTCGGATGAACATGTTGACCCCATATGGGTAAGACCTTGTGAATTGTTTAAGTTTGACCGTATTATGTGGCTTTTGATATCTAAGAGTGAAATTTAAATGAAATTTTTAATTAACATTTGTTAATTGAAGTGATTTTATTGTGTATAAGTAAGATGAAAATGCAAAGTTATGTGTCACATAGTGGTCATTGCATGATAGTGATTGTGGTCTTCCGTATAAGTGCAAGGGGTGATGATGGATGAGAATGGATATGGAAGCACGTGTGTGATCACGTGGTGGATTTGACGCGGTATATGCGCGGCATGATGTCCGGAAATGGGAATGTTGAACATTGTTGAGTAACATTACAAATAATTTTGCATTAATTGATTGTTCCATCGAGTCTGCATAATTGGTGTCTTGAATTGATTAGATGTGAATGTACGAGGATTGACGTGATATAGATATGTAATAATAATCGAGTTATACACCGTGATAGATACGTATGCTTATAACCGACTTGAGTTGTGAGTTAGTTATGGGATTATAGATTGGAATCGTGGGTTATACCTGGCGCTTGACCTTTGCGAGGCTCGTAGAGGTACCCGTAAAGAGACTTCTAAAGAGGTTTCTAGATTGGGATTATAGTAATAGCATAACACGATACGATATTTGATAATGGATTTACAATTGGTAAGAGAGTGTGTGGAACCTGAAATATAGTCATTTGTGGAATTTAGTAACGAGCGTATGAGACCGCAGTTTGAGGTTTGGTAGTCGAACTTCGAGACGAAGTTCTCTTTTAGGGGGAGTAGATGTAATAATTAGGAAATTAGGAAAGAGAAAGTATAGAATGTGAGAAAGTAGTAAGAATTGAGTGAAGAACTTTGGACGAGTGTGATGTTTAGAAAGAGCGTATACGGGTGATAGACAGGTGAAATGCGAGAGAATGCATGAGATTTGTAGAAAGGAGAGAGTGAGGTGAACTTCGGAGACGAAGTTCTTTTAAGGGGGGAAGATTGTAATACTCCGTATTTAATAATTATATAATAATAATATTATATCGCATTTATACGAATTATGTCGAGACGGAATAATAATAATAATAATAATAATAATAATAATAATAATAATAATAATAATAATAATAATAATAATAATAATAATAATAATAATAATAATAATAATAATAATAATAATAATAATAATAATAATAATAATAATAATAATAATAATAATAATAATAATAATAATAATAATAATAATAATAATAATAATAATAATAATAATAATAATAATAATAATAATAATAATAATAATAATAATAATAATAATAATAATAATAATAATAATAATAATAATAATAATAATAATAATAATAATAATAATAATAATAATAATAATAATAATAATAATAATAATAATAATAATAATAATAATAATAATAATAATAATAATAATAATAATAATAATAACAATAACAATAATAATAATAATAATAATAATAATAATAATATGTAATTCGATACATGTATAATATACGTATACTATACCCATCTTATATACCCCCACCTCACCTTATACACCCTTATCCACCCATCAACCCTATCTAAACACAATCTCACAATATCCACAAAATTTAGAGAGAAAGGAAGAGAAATGAAGATTTTGCCCTCCGCCTCGGGATCGTAAGGTAAAACCGTCTCACACTAGTTTTTATATTATTTTATTTAACCCGCCTCGACCTTGACCCGCCATAGACCGTCGCTGACCACCCACCGACCCCGTTGACCACCCAAATTAGGGGTTTGACCGAGTATATAAATGTTTATAGTTGTTTTGTGCGTCGGTCTTAAGACGGATTTTTGACCACCAAAATGGGACTGACTTGGGAAGGCATTGGGTGGAGGTTATTGTGGGTAGTGAGGGGACCTTAGTGGTGGTCGTGGGTCGTGGAATGGGTGGCTGTGGTGGTCGGATTTAGGCGTCAAAAGGGGGAGGCACGGGTTGTTGTTGTTGTTGTTGTTTACTGTTGTTGCGTCGTGGTGGCGACACCACCAACATGGTGGTCGAGGGTTGGGTCCACCGTGGTTAGGGGGACCATGGTGGTGGCAGGCGGCTGTGGCGGTGGAGGAGTGTCGTGGTGGTGTTGTTGTAGTTGTTGCGGGTTGTTATTGTTTATGCCGTTAGTTGTTGTTGGTTGGGGCTGCTGCCGGCCGTGGCCCACCGTGGTTGGTGGTGGTGGAAACTGTGGCGGCAGTGGGTGGTGGTGGTGGTTGGTCTTGAGTCGGGTTCGGGTAGTGTATAAGACGGGTTTCTATTTAGTTAATTAATTCGTATATAATTTAATTAGATTAGATTAGTGATTTTAATTAATTGAATTAATATTAAATTTAATCAGATTAGTTAGTAATTATATATTTAATTACTTAATTAGGTGACGGTTTTATGGAGCGGTATTATTATTGGATTTGGATTTGCTTATAGAGCTTACTTAAAGGTAGGTTAATCCTACTCAGTTTCAATACGGGTGCATGGTCATATGAGTCGGCATTGAGTAGTCGTCATTTGCATTATAACATGTATCATGATGAGTCGGTAATTGGCATATTGTATGGCATTTGGCATTTATTGTGTTGTCTTGTATGCCGTAGAACGTGGTGGTTTGACTGGTTACTTGTTGTGGAGATGTAAGACTGTTGGGAGATCGTCTTGCGCTTAAGTCGCCTCTTGGAGCTTCCCACTCCAAGAGGGATGTGCACATTAATGGCTTGAGTCACGGAGGGACTCGTGTGGTTGAGAAACGACGTCTAGCAGGGGATCCGGTTGGCTTCCAGAGCCGGTACGTCTGGACGTGTCCCGGTACCTGTTTGTGGTTATCGGTATGTCTGGGCGTGTCCCGGTACCAGTATAGTTGTCGGTATATCTGGGCGTGTCCCGATACCGTGGTGGTGGTTGTTGATGGTGGTTCATTCATGTCATAGTCGTGTTGTATGTTCATACACGTTTGTGTGTCTGTGTAATTGTCATCTATCTCTTTTGGGGTGGCATGTGTCGATCCATATGATATCCTTTGGTCATATGGGGAGCAGGTTAAGTACAGGTTGTTTGGATAGCACGCGGGAGACGGGACGAGCTTGGTGAGTCACAAGACAAATCTAGTTGATTAGAAGAGTTTAGATGTCATGAGTTGTACCTTCATTTATTCGTTTATGTTTATGTAATCATTAAACATTACATTAATAAATGATCTTGATTGATGTTTTGAAACACTACCTCTGGAAACCGAGATGGTAACGCTCCAATTATCTTGGCCGGATAGTTGGGGTGTTACAGTAACTGGTTGTGTGATATTTGTAACAGTCAATCAAATATGACTGTTAGTGGGCGATTAAGGTGTTATTAATGCTCCACTAATTACGTCATTGACTACTGCTTTGTGGAGCAGTTTTTGGCTCCGTCTGTTGCTCTATTTTGCTATAAATAGAGCAACTCCCTTCACTCTAGAAAAACAACAACAACATTCTCTTCCTCTCTTCTCTCTTATATATTTTTGGGTAAAGATATTTCTATCGTTTCAATGCTTTCATTTTCGAGTGGCGTGCCTGAGTGTAGTAGTGTAAATTCTTGGAAAACTACCGGTCAATTGCCGATCGCCACCACGGTCGTATCGGAAAATAGTTTTTAAGGAAGTGGCTCTCATACCACGTCACTACGAATCGGGTTCTAATTTTCTTATCTCTCTTTTCATTGTTACTGCACTTTAATCATAACAGTACTCTCGATTTTATTTTGGCTAGTATGCCCCTGTGATGTATTAAGATACTTTCAACTATTATTTTTATATTATATATTCGCTTTTTCCGTAAAAAAAAGAGCAAAATTGCTTATCATGTTGCTCAAAGTGAGGAAGAGTGGTTGAGAAGAATAAATGTTGTGTAATTTGCCTTTGGGCTAATGTGTCATTGAGGGATCCTTTCTTTGATGATTTTTTGTGTAAATGATTGATTTATTCTTATTAATATATTACTTTCATTTCAACAAAAATAAATAAATAAAAAGATAAATTAAACACTGCTTTCGTGAGATTAACAAAGTTGCTAAATATATGACTTCTATTAGACATTCTTGTTCAACTCTTTAATGGTGATTTGTAAGCCGATGACTTTAACAAATTACCTCGCTCATTTGGAAGGATGTGATAAGTGTTGGGAAATGTGTCCTCAACAATAGTGCGATCACATGATTTAAATATCATTATTAAATCTCATACTAAGAATATGTGAGGGATGATTGTTTATATAGTCGATTGACCGTCATTAATCGGTAATGATTGGCTAACTAGAGTTTGACATTACTGTCGTGTGACGGTGGTGGTCAGTTGATCCCTTTAGGTCACACCTATAGGATGAGGCCCAAATAGATATTTAATTAATTGTATGCGATACAGATTAATTAATTCCTTAATTATGGGAGTGCAATTTTGCGTCTTATTGTAATGTGATTAAATAAGATTAAATTTAGTAATTAAGTGTTAAATTACTAAATTAGTTGAGGTATTATATAAGTTTTGAGGTAGAGGTAATTAGTTATTTAAAGTTACAAGAAGTTGTAATTTTAACTAATTAGTAATTATGGGACTCATTATATGTTGATATAATAGTAGTATACTACTCAAAAAGTGGAGTGTATATTATATTATTAATTTTAATATTTAAGTGTTAAATGATTACATTAATAATTAATTATGTAAGATTGTTAAACATATGACTTATAAGCATTTGTGGGACAAATGACAAAAGGCAAAAATGGACCAAAATGGGTCCAATATTTCGGTCATATGAAGGGAACAATAGATGCTTTTTTTTGTCTTGTTCATTTGTTGAATATAGTGTGATTGAGACACTTCTATGACACATCTTACAAACGTGTTTCCTAAACTTTACCCATGATAAACAAACAAGTAAAAACAAATTGGAAAGAGTCCCCTTTTGGCATGGAGCCACCGGTTTTTGGTGCTCTTTATATGAGCACTTGTTGCTCATATTTGCACTACTAGTTTTTGCTCATTTTGCCTTAACTTTCCTCACATGCAAAATCATAAAAACTCTCTAAAAATACTAATACTCGTCATCTATTACTAGAGGTAGTAATAAATACAAGAAATATTAGTATTATTAAGGGAACATTTCTACTACATATCTAGTTAATATTAGTAGGAATTTTTGGGATTAATCTTGGGTGCAACTTATTGGAGTGTCTTCTATACTTGGAGTCTTAGGAGGATCATCCATCATATTTAGCTCAAGAACAAGTGAAGGAAGGTGACCTTACTTGTGCCCATATTTTCGAACCAACCATCAATGTAAGGGACATTGTTTTTCTTATAAATCTTTCATATTGTTATGCATGCACTATATCTATTGAACAAGTAATTAAAAAGTTAATTAGTTCACTATTAGAGGAGTCTAATAATAGGTATATGAACCTAACAAGTGGTATCAGAGCATAAGGATGTTGCATGCATAATCGGTTATTGTTTTTCCGAGTTAAAAGGTTAACATATAAAACTAAAAATTTGTGATTTATAAGTAGAAGCCACGAAATCACCATGCATGTTATATATTATGGTCCTAAAATGTTTTTAGGTCATTTTTATGATTTATGGAAATTTATTGCTCATTTTAATGATTTTTGGTCATTTTATTACATTTTTATGACTAAAATGGAATTAAAATGCTAAAAATAGTTAAACTAAGTTTATAACCTTGGAAATTTTATATGACCTCACATGCATATTTTACAAGTTTTGTGTAAAACGTCGAGTTAATTTGATTAATATTGCATGATTTATGATTTTTATGAGATAAAAATGGATTAAAAGAGGTAAAATGGTTAAAAATAGTTAAATTTCGAATTAAGCCATGATATTTTAATATGATGTCACATGTATAATTTACAGATAGTATGTAAATTTCTAGATTAAAATATCTCTTTAGCATGATTTATGGATTTTTAGATTAAAAATGGCATAAATAGTGACTATTTTAGAAAAATTAGCTAAAACGTATTGCATGGCTTGATAAAATTATTTTAAGTTGCATTAATATCACACTAATCAGATCTAAAGTTTTAAAAATGATTGGATTAATTTTCGGATACTTTAAGTATTTTATGAGATAAAACCGATAAAATGCAACTATATTTTCTCAAAATTAATTCGAAACTTTTAACCATGTTTTTTGATATTATGAGTATCATGGAATTATTCCAAAATGTTCACAAATTTAAAATTCAAATTTTGAAATATTTATAAATTAATTTGGATTTATTTCATTAATATTATGTTTTTAAGGTCAATAATGAGCATAAAATTAAATCAAGTTGAATTATTGTCAAAAATTGAATGATGAATAATTTTTGAGTCCTAAAAGTGTTAGCATAATTAACTTAAGCTTAGATGTGATTTAAGTGTTAATTAGTGATTTTAAAAGGTTATTATCACGCATTTCCATAAAACTGGGTTATATGTACGACATAAGTTAAATAGGGCGATTTGGCACATCATTTGGCATGATAGATACATATTATAATGCTGCATATTTCAATTGTTGAATGTCTTTTATTTATATAATTTTGAATTATGTAATTTTATCTTAGTATGGCCTTAGTTTAATCAATATTACCCGTAATGAAAGGGGATATTGATTCGGTTGTAATTTACTATGATCTCGTATCACTTTTATTTTTATTTTATTAGTTTTTCCATTTTACAAATGTATAATAGGAATAGCTTTGTATTTTTATTATTATTTGTAATTATGGAGCATCTTCAAAGACGGTGCCA
Organism: Silene latifolia; assembly: GCF_048544455.1. NCBI lineage: Eukaryota > Viridiplantae > Streptophyta > Magnoliopsida > Caryophyllales > Caryophyllaceae > Silene > Silene latifolia. The sequence continues at coordinate 76,212,132 of NC_133532.1, read as the reverse complement.
TTCGGAAAGGTGATCTGACGAAGACGGTGTCTTAGGAGGCGTGCCACTTGAAGATTCAAGGGACCAAAGGAGTTGGTTTCCGAATATGTAATAGATTATTTGATTTTCTATTTTTAGGAAAGGCCATACTAGGAATTTCATTTATTGCTTTGCATTTATTTTAATATGTTGCATGCATTGCCAAATCGTCATAACAACACATGCATATCCGCGAAAGTGGTAATTAGGCCCCTTAACTCTGTTCAATTGTGAAATTAGGCCCCATAAGTTTTATTTGGAGCAATCAAACCCCTTAAGTTTCACCAAAAGTGAAATTCAACCCCATTTTCATAATTTTCACCAAATTCTTATATTAATATCACTTTTAATACAATTTATCAAATATAAAATATTTTTTTTTATAATTTTAGAACTTTTATATTTTTTATTAAATATTGAGAATTATTTTATTTTGAATTTTATAATATATAGACAATTTATTATATATGTATGAATGTTATATAAATTATAAACAATTTACTAAATATGTATGTAAAAGTGTTCTTCAATGATTAATAAATTATGTAAAAATTCGTAAAGTTGTAATTAGTATTTTTTAGTTATTTAATAAATTGTTTAATACTAATATAAATTGTTTTTAATTAAAATTTTTGTGTAAATTTAAAAAATGGGGTTGAATTTCACTTTTGATGAAACTTAAGGGGCTTGATTGCTCCAAATAAAAGTTATGGGGCCTAATTTCACAATTGATCAGAGTTAAGGGGCCTAATTACCACTTTCGCGCATGCATATCATATCGATTCATCGACCGTGTCAATTATAATTATCGTAGTTCACCGCTTTACTGCACTTAAAACGTGATAGATAATAAATTGACAAGACCTCTCACATATAATAATTGAGATATAGCCTTACCAAATAGTAGAAACCCATGAAGTACCAATTTCATAAGGGAGTTAATCCGGCTTCACCGTAATACAAACCTTGTTACGTTGGCGAAGTGGGGTAGTAAAATGTTATTACATCGAAATTTGGATTGAGCTCAACGGAAGTATTGTTGACCGTAGTCGCATGTGTTCCGGGCTAAAGATGAAAATTAGAGTAATTTTTATCGACCGAGAGTTCTAAAAGTAGAATCGATTAAAAAGTTAATCCACCGAGTTATATTAATAAGGGATGAATCGGCTCACCGTGCCCGAGTTGATATGAATTTGGATGTTGGAATCATTTATATAGTTGGGTGGAGGTCACTATATAAATGCAATACGTATAGTTAAATTTACGAGTATTATTAAAACGATAGATGATAATTAATTCCTTCATTTCCTATTTTGTAGTCAAATTTTTTTAATCAATCGCAATGGCAACTCCAATCACGTCCGCATCCACTAGTTCCACCACGCTTACCAATGTGTCATGGCTCCGATCCTTCATGGATCGTTGTAATTTAGAAAAGAATGGGTCTAATTTCGCCGATTGGGACGCGCAACTTCGCTTGGCCGCGCAAGGTGACGACAATCTTCGTTACCTTACCGAGGCATCTCCCTCCGAACCTAATACTAGGTCCACCCCCGCCGCTAGGCAAACCTATGAGGTTTACCAAAAGGAGTCGGCCGCGATCAAAAATGTGTTGATCTTTGCTATGGAGGCCGAACTCCAATGAAGTGCTATAAAGGTTAGCACCGCTCATGAGATCTACATGAAGCTTGTGAACATGTTTTTATGAGCTCCTAGGGTCATTCAATATGAGGCAGCTTCCGCATTCTTTTATCTTAACATCAAAGAGGGCCAAAAGGTGAGCCCTCATGTGCTCAAGTTGATGGAGCATGTTGAGACCTTGAAAATGCATAAGGTGGAAATTCCCAATGAACTCGTAATTGATCGAATTCTTCATTCCCTTAACAAAATCAAAGCATATGTTCAATTCCGGGTGAATTTTAATATGCAAGATAAGAAAGTTTCCCTTGATGAGTTGCACAAAATGCTTGTGCAAGCCGAAAGGGACATGGGGCTAAGTGTTAGCACCACCAAAGATGTGCTCAATGTCAATCATAAGAGCAAGGGAACCTTCAATAAAGGTGGGAAGAAGGGTAAGAAGCGAACTCCCAACAGGAATATAGCTAAGACTTATGAAGCAAGCTCTTCCAAGTCCAAGTACAGTGCCCCCACCGGGGACAAGTGTCACTATTGTTGTGGTGTTGGGCATTGGAAGAAAAACTGTTCCAAATATCTTGGCGACATCAAAGCCGGAAAGGTTATTCCAGTAGGTATATAATTGTCCCTATCTTTTATGTTTCAATCTCAACCTTGGTATGATGATACAAGTTGTGATGACTACCCTTTTTATTGTAAATAGGGCCTCCTACCAAGGACAAAGGCAAGGAGAAGCAAGCCTAGAGGATCATGTGGGAAGCTAGAGTAGCCGACCGTGGTGATGGATCAATAGAAGCTTGGCTTTTATTTGCTTTGTCTTTAATTTTATGATGTATTTCAAGTTTTTTAGAACTATTTTGATTTCCTTGTGTGACTTGGAAATTGGCTTGTATCCTTTAAACACGGGTTGTATTTTGGATATTGGTGATTTGGTTTTCAACCCAAATCACTTGTTTTATTATGTTATTTGTTCTAAAATCGTCATCATAAATTACTTGCGTAGAGAAACATTAGATAAACAACTCAAACTGATCAAATAGACGATTATGATGATGGAATCATTATATGTCCATAAGCTATGAATTTGATTCTCCTTATGTCATCATTACTAAAAGTAACAACTTACTTATGTAAGATCAATTAAAAAAGTTGTAAAGAGTTTTTGAACTCACCAAGTAGGGAATTTACGATACCATATGGACACATTATTCTAAACGGATGGTCAACCATGAGATACCTAGAATAGAGAGTCTTCTAAACATATGATATGGATAAGACTCGTATATTATCAAGCTGCCATGTTAGGATGGCCTTTTGAAAGCTAATACATAGTCTAGATAAACTCCTAATACTCCGTTAAATATATATGTTTGTGACTCACAAAGCTATCTCTCAAGAAGATAGATGTATTTCTGAGAGATAGAGTGGGAGTAGATTGAATCGTCACAAACATCTCTTATAGTTGAAATGTTACTTTGTGAAAGTAATAGAATTATAGAGTAGGAGTTGGTATTGAACTATAATCTATGAAGTTAGTATGAGAGCATAGTTCAGTGGGAGTTTATTACACATGTCTTATTGTTCAAAAATATTACTTTATGAAAGTGATAGTATCATGACCTTGTTACATACGAGCCGAAGCATTACAATCCGAAAATTGTTACTCAAGAGTAGATTTACTTTAAGGCGCGGGTCTCCTCAAAAGTAAATAGAGCTCCAGAGTACACAAATGCATAGGTTTACATGAAGATGTTGATCAAGATAAATTGTGTTAGGAATTGCCGCATTTCATTTTAATGAAGAATGGCAAATAGAATTCGTTTTTCTAAAATGGGAATTTAGAGAAGGAAGTGTTTGAAACACAAAATCTTAGATGAAGATCTAAGAATCCTAACATATTATGCGTAGCTTTCTTAAGTGATCTTAGAATGATCTTAAGCAAGCATTAAAAGATTATACTTTTCGTTCATGTGATTATAGTGAATTGTTTCATTCACATGATTGAAGAATCATGATATACATGAAGTTAAGTGAGAGCTAGAATTGTTTCTCCATGTCTTATATGTTGATAGCATATTACTTATTGAGAATAATGTACCAATGCTCTCTTCTGGGAAAAGTGATTGGGAGACTAGGAAAAGGTGCAATGTACTTTAGATTACCGAATCTATGTGAAAGTATATTGGCATAGAGTTGAGAGTCTTATGAGGATAAGATATTTCACATCTATTGTACAACAACAAATACAAATAGGCTATTCATGTTGATGGAAGTAGAATTACTATGATGAAGTCATAATCATTCAATGAACCTATTAAGTTGTTGATCACATGAAATCAAATTCTAATGTTTCCGCCATTAGAATGATCATGTATGCCAACAGACGCACGTGCCATGATGTGATATATGCTGAGAGCACAATAAGTCAATTAAAGGGATAATTCTCACATTATGGCTTGTGAAAGCCTTAAAGAACATCCTTGAAATTCTTCAGAAGAATTAAGGATTCGTTCACATGTTTGGATGACAAACTAAGTTAGGTGTTGAAGGGTTGCACAAACTTTAGTTTCCAAACTTAAAGGGATTTGTTGAAATCCTAGGAAGTCTTATTGACAAAGGAGTAAGAGACTAAGAAAGGTGTTTTAGTTTCGCGCATTGCAAAATTTTACAAAAGGAATCCAAGTAAATTGTGATAAAATCGTCAATGAAGGGATTAAGGGTGAATCCATCTACAAATGATTTTGTCAAAAGTTATGTGATAACAGTGGGAGCATCTTTCAAGTTAAAGAGCCCAAGTCTAGTAAGTAGTCTAAACAAATACTTAGAAATGAATTCAAGTTATTAGAGATAACATTGAATTGAAGGAAATAGCAATTGATAAAGTTGGAATCTATGGATATCGGGTATATCTACTTTCCAAGTTTTTATTGCATCTAAACTAGTGTTTATAATACACTAAAGATTATATAATATGAAGTAGTAATAGTGTATTGACTATTCATATGTGATAATCACATTTATCGTTTGAGTTTTATTAAATTCACCCGCTACCTTGTTGTATCCGAATGGGTTGTAGAGACAAATTGAACCCCATTAAAGTGAACTGGATTGACATGGTATTCGCCCCTAGTTACTTATATGAGGTGACGTCTCCAAGTGACTAGAGTGTGATGCGATTGATGGCAATTTCAAGTGCCATAGAGTCATATGGGATGACTAGTCGATCACATAGGCAGACTGTATGGGACAATCTGTCGGGCAGTGACCGCTTATAGAGTTCTGGTAATTCATAAAGCCTGGGTCGTGGCAAGTGTTAAAAATCTATATCTGATTACTTGACATATTCATATATGTGATGATTTTAATTTATTCATAAAATTAAAAGATGATCTTATGCATGCAAACAATAAAATAATTAAAGAAGAAATCATCATCTCACATTGAAAATTTCGGTTTATATGGGCACAAATGAGTTCTCCTACTCACTTGTTCTTGAGATTCCTTAAGTGGATGAACAAGGATTCAAGTAGAGAATCCCTCCCAAGGTTTTATACCTAAAGTAATAACTTAATAAAGTTAATATTATTATTACTAGAACAATATTAATTTTGTATAAAAATTGACCCAAAATATTATTTAATCTCTCAGTAATTTCGGTTAAGAGAGAGGGAGGAGGAGGAAGATTTTATCTCACTAAAACTCTTATTTTTAGATGATGAAAAATGAATAATGGACCCACTAACTATTGGTAGTGTATATGGTAAAATAAGGAGAAAAACCCATGGTTTTCTCCTCTTGAAAAACCGGGTAGAAGGGGGAGGAAGAGGCCAATGCATGCACAAGGTTGTCTTCACAAGATCAAGTAGGGTTGCATGGCTAGGTTTAGGAAGAAATGATTATGTTTACCACTAACATAATCAACATAATATATTCCTAATCATCCCCATTATTTCGGTTTTCATGGATAAAATGGACTCCATTTTATTTTTGTCAAAATGTCAATTTGTCATGTCACATGTCACATGTCACATAAAATTGTTATGTATTTTTAACATATTAAAAATCAACGCATTAATAAAAATACGTCATATACAAAATCAACTTAGTAATTCATAATTACTTGTACCAAAATATTTTACCAAATATAAATCACAACATCTTGTGCTTATAATAAATTTATTCATTCAAATGCAATTGTTTCCTTAAACAATAATTTCATCTAAGTAATAAAACAATTCGATTACTTAGACCGTATCTTACTTAATCAAATTACAATGAGACACGTAAATATAACTTCCAAAATCGTCCGTCAATTTTAAGTAATTTAATTAACCCGTATCGTCATACGATCAATTAAATGATCAATTAAGAATGTTACCCTTTAGGTATGACCTAAGGGGATCAACTGATCACCACCGTCTCACGACAGTAATGTCAAACTCTAGTCAACCAATCATTACCGATATGTGTGGACCAGTTGACAGTGAAAAATTACTTCCCAATTGTATTCTTTAAAATGAGACTTAAACATGTGATCGTCATGATCAACAGTTGTGATCGCATTATTGTCAGAGGACACATGTTCCAACAATCTCCCACTTGTCCTCGACAAGTGTGCGTCACCAATTCTCTTGTCTTATTACTATCTCCCACTCAATGCAAGGTGTCTTTCAGGTCATACTTGCAAGTGATCATATCGAGAGTGGTTTCCTCGATCCAAGAATAACCCGATTGACCGGATTTATCTACCATAGATACCTTCTGAGCGTGGCCACGCATTTCGAGTTCATTACTCCTCGAGTGGCCCCGAGATATTTTATAACCCGACTAGGGGTGGACAATTCCTATCGCACTCATTCCCTTCGACTAGCCACAGCCATCATAACCCAAAATATGCCCATTTGACCCCATTTACGAAGGTCGTAGTAACACAAATCAAAGTTAATCTGAAACTGTGCCATCTTAGGCGAATAGTCTTTAGTCAAAAGAATCGACTCATTAGAATACTATAGTAGCTCTCGCCACGACCAGGCTATATAAATTTGCCAGAACTCTATAAGCGGTCATAAGGCCCGACAAATGTTCCTAACAGTCTGCCTATGTGATCGACTAGTCATTCTCATATGACTCCATGGCACTTGAACTTGCCATCAATCGCATCACATTCTAGTCACTTCGAGACGTCACCTCATGTAAGCAACTATGGGCGAATACAATGCTAATCCGCCTTCACTTTAACGGGGTTCAATTGTCTCTACAACCCGTTTGGATGTAACAAAGTATAAGGTGAGTTAATAATAACTCAAACGACAAATGTCATCATCACATTCGGGTATTCAATACCATATTACAACCTTGTGATGCATATCGTAAGTGTGTAAACACTTGTTGATTGCAATGGAAGCTTAACATACCATGTGTCCATGTGTTCAAACTTCTTATAATTGCATTTTCCTTTACGTTCATGTTATCTTTCATAGCATGAATCTTACCAAGTACACATATAGGTTCCCAACCTTGGTTTGGGTTCTTTATCTTGAAAGAACTTCCCTGTCGATTATCATATAACCAATGAATTTGCAGTGAATGATACAACTTGCACTGAACAAGTCCTCCACCCACTCATAAGCACTAGGTAAATGTTTTGCAGAGTCTTGTAACAATTTGTCAAGATGATTAGCCTAGCACTTCTCACAAGTCCTAGCATATTAGGAAATATTAGTTTTGAGTAACTTTTTACTTCAACTAAATACTTTTCCAAACCTTTTATTTCTCTTTTTAGCTTGAAAGGCTTAGGATTTTCATAAATCCTTACGTGTTGTTCGAATTTTAATATGTGCAACCTCTTGACACATAACAGAGTATTCTATCAAACATTGAAATCGCTCATCGGATTCTCCTCGAGAATTCATGACGTTTCTTGTATAGCTTGCCAATGATTCATCATGCTCTTATGCATATGATTCATTATTGGACATGTGCATGATTATTCTAATGGCGGAAACATTAGTAACTAATAATCATGAGATCAACCATTCTTAGGTTCAATGAAAGACCATGACTGCTAATGGCAATTCCATTTTCATTTACATGAATAACCTACGTTTCTCGTTGATTCGATGTGTATGTCTCAATACCTATCCAATATCTCATGATGTGATTGGATTCATCATAGTCCATTTTTATCCAGAATTGAAAACTCAAATACTTCTTTGTGAAAGAATAGTATTAGCTCGTCATTCCCAATGAGTAATGAGTTATAAACCTTTACAGGATGATTGCTCCCACTAAATTCCATGTCTTCACATGATAATTTTCCAAACTCCCACTTAATTCCACATGTTTCGCAATTGACTACTCAATCGAAACATTTCAAGAATTTGAAATATATTTTTGCTTTGCCAAGTTATTAAGATAAAACCATATATGTTCCCATCATATCCTTTCAAAATACCTATTTTGAAGAGGTCTCATCTTAACCTTATGGAAAGAGATTTTAATCTCTAACTCATTCATATCATAATGATGCGTAGCAATGTCATTATTTAAATATGAATAATACCTAATACACGTCCTTCAAAATACCCTTTTCGGAAGGAGGTTTAACCAATTTATTTTCATAATGAGGTTAAGTAATGACTTTTGCGTGGTTAATACTTAACTTAGCTCTTGTGGATATCGGTATATCAATATTTGCAACTTTGATTTATATAGTCTCTTAAGTAAATATCAATATTGAAACTATTGGTCAAAATTTATCATAAACTAGTCAAAAACTCTTGTTGAGACTTTATATTAGTCATTCTTATTCCAAAACTTTCTTTTGGTCTCCTCGTGTAGTTATCTTGAGAACATATTCTTTTGATTACTTCACTTGGTCTTTATTGTCTTGTAGATCTATTCGAGACCATAGATCTCATTTATTCGTGTATACCATATAAATAGGTATACCTTCATTCAAATCATTCTCCCTTGCGTAGATCTCATTTACACAAGTACATAGATTTTTTTTGGTGTCTTCATTTTCTCCCACTCTATCTTTAGAATGAATTGAAGGGTAATATCCGTATAAAACCCATAAATTGAAGGATTATAACGCAAATTTTATACGTGATTAATAGTCATAAACGAAAAACATAATGAAACGATAAAGATTAAGCAATAACCTCCGGTCCTAGTGCAATTCGGCAATGAGAGATCAAAGTAGATCTCCTCCTAATTGTTGCACCCAAGATTGTCCGAGAAATGCCCTTGTGCTAGAATTGAATCCTCTAATTGCCTTGCAATATTGGGAGGATTGTTTTGTGAGGTTTTGTTGGATGAGAGATCCGAATTTTGAGAGGCAATTTTTTCAAAACCCTAATGTATTTTTGCAAATGACAATTAGGTTACAAAAGAGGAGAGACTCCCTCTTTGTATGGTTCGGCCGTGAGCTTTAGATGGGGAGAGTGGGCTTTCCACTTTCTCTTATTTTTAACTCATGGTACGACCCGAAATGCGCTAAATGTATATGACACGGTTTTATCATAAATCGTCATCGGTTATCGGTTATTAAAGCATCAACTAATAATACGGATTAGTTGAAACATTAATACATGTCCGACAAAGACGATATTGTATAATTATATTTATTCAATATACATTAATCAAATATAAATCGTTTATATTCAATTTTACGAATTAACTGCTTAATTCGCTTTAGCCATTATTATTTAATCCGTATTAAATAAAATATCTCAACATCACATTTTTGACTAATTAATAGTCAAATAACTCAGACTAACTGGTTAGTCAAATTTGGCATCTACATGACTGTATTTTCATACCGTCACATCTCTCAAACGTATCCTATAGGTGTGACTTTTAGGGACCAGTTGATCACCGCCATCTGTATGACAATAACGTCAAACTTATCTAGCAAGCCAACCGTTATTGATAAACGTGGACCAACGGATTATGATACAAAAGTATACCCTTTGATCCTTTTAGAGATTTATAAGTCCTTGCACTAATCAAAGGACACCAGCCCAACAAGCTCCCACTTGTCCGTACAAGTGTATGTGCAATGACGTTATCCGCACTAACAGGAGGACACCACCTCCAACAAACTCCCACTTGTCCGTACAAGTGTATGTGCGATAACCGATTCTCATATTCATTTAAAATTTCTCCCACTCAATGTAAAACAATTTGCGATCCGGATCCGCAAAGGTCGTATTTTACAATCGATCTGTATCTAGAGTGGTTTCCCAGACTAGAGAGTAACTTAACGAAAAACGAATCCGTATCCGAGCATGGCCATGCATTTCGATTCTGACTCCTCGAGTGGCCCTGAGAAATGTCGAGTACCTGATAAAGGCTGAATATCTCCTTCAACTCGAACTCCTTCCGATCTAAGCACAAACATGAAATGACCCGAAACAATCTACTTGGCCCCCTGTTACGGATGACCGTGAGAAAGAAACCAAAGTCACCCAAAATCCGCCTTAGTCTCAAGAGACAATCGATAGTCAAAAGAATCGACTCTTAGGATCACCATGGAGGTCCTATCCACGACCTGGCACCGAATGTTGTAAAACATTTAGGACTCCACGTTGATGTCACAATTGTGTCCTACGAGATATCCGTATAAATCGCCTCTCGTGATTGGTCACCAACTGTTGACTTATGGCTCGTTGAACCCACCATCAACCAACGTCACAAAATAATTACCTTGAGTTATCAACTCACGTGGGTAATTAAGGACCAAAAATATAATGCTTGTTCGATTCACTTTGTGGTGTTCAAAATTTGTCGTACAAATCCACATGAAAAACAAAATATTTATAAAATATCAAAACGATGATGTCGTATAGAGTACAAAAGAGGATGAATCTAATCCATAAAAGAGTACTACAACTTAGGAACACGTTTAATTCCCATGGAATTAACGTGCCCTTCATGCTTATCTTGTCGTAATGGTTTAGTGAGAGGATCTGCTATGTTATCATCTGTAGCAATATTTTCTATCACTACTTCCTTTTGCTCCACGTAATCCCGGATTAGATGAGCTTTCCGTTGTACATGTCTAGACTTGTTGCTAGACTTTGGCTCCTTAGCTTGGAAGATGGCACCTCTATTGTCGCAATAGATGGTGATCTGGTCATTCGAACTAGGCACTACGGATAGTCCATGTAAGAATTGACGCATCCATATCGCTTCCTTTGTAGCTTCGCACGCGCATAGTACTCGGACTCGATCGTAGAATCTGCTGTAATTTTTGTTTGGAACTCTTCCAAATGATCGCAGCGCGCATTAAGAGTAAAAACGAATCCGATCGAGATTTCGAGTCATCACGATCCGTTTGGAAGCTAGCATCTCACAGAATCCGGTTGCGCATAGCTTTTAATCACCTCCATAAGTCAATGCCCAATCTTTAGTCCTCCGTAGGTACTTAAGAATGTTCTTGACAGCCATCCAATGTGATTCACCTGGATGTCATTGGAATCGACTTGTCATACTCAATGCATATGCCACGTCTGGACGTGTGCATATCATGGCATACATGATTGATCCTATAGCCGAGGCATAAGGAATCCGTGTCATGCGCTCTTTCTCTTCCGGTGTCTCCGGTGACTGAGACTTGCTCAAATGCACCCCTCGAGCCATGGGAAGAAACCCCTTCTTGGAGTTAGTCATGCTGAATCTCTCTAGGACTTTGTCTATGTAAGACTCTGATCGAGAGATAGCATCCGTCGTGATCTATCTCGATAGATACGGATTCCCGCAATTCTTTGTGCCTCTCCCAGATCTTTCATCCGGAAATGGTTTTTCAACCATACTTTCACCGAAGTTAAGAGAGGTATGTCATTCCCAATCGGGAGTATGTCATCGACATACAATATTAGGAAGACAATCTTGCTCCCACTTGACTTGATATAAAGACATGGTTCCTCGACCGATCGAGTAAATCCATTTTCTTTAATCACTTGGTCGAAGCGATGATTCCAACTCCGAGATGCTTGCTTAAGTCCATAAATGGAACGCTTAAGTTTGCACACTTTCTTAGGATGTAAAGGATCGATGAAACCTTCGGGTTGTACCATGTACAACTCTTCCTCCAAAAAGCCGTTTAAGAAGGCGGTTTTCACATCCATTTGCCAAATTTCATAGTCATGAAAAGCGGCAATCGCTAAGATAATCCGAATGGAACGCAACATGACTACGGGTGCAAAATTTCATCGTAGTGCAAACCTGGCACTTGGGTGAAACCTTTAGCAACTAGTCGTGCTTTATAGATATCTTGTTGACCTTCCACAGAATGCTTTATCTTGTAAAGCCATTTGCATTGAAGGGGACGAACCTTAGCAGGTAAGTCAACAAGATCCCATACGTTGTTCTCATACATAGAGTCCATCTCGGATTGCATGGCCTCAAGCCATAGCTTTGAGTCGGAACTAGTCATGGCACCTTTATAGTTTGCGGGTTCACTACTCGTTAGGAGTAGAACGTCATCTATGTCATGTTCCTCGGCCATATCAATGTATCTGTCTGGAGGAATAGAGACTCTTCCCGACCTCCTAGGTTCTTCAGGAATATTCACCGCAGCCGGGATTGAAGGAATTGGTTCCTCCAATGGTTGCTCGGTATTTGGTTCTGGAATCTCCGACAGGTCGAAGGTTCTATCACTCTTTGCATTCTCGAGAAATTCCTTCTCTAAGAATGCCGCACTAGCCGCAACAAAAACACGTTGTTCGGTTGGCGAATAGAAGTAATGACCAAGTGTTCCTTTAGGATAACCTATAAAGTATGTCTTGACCGATCGCGGGCCGAGCTTATCCTCGTGTCTCCACTTGACATAAGCCTCGCAGCCCCAAACCCGTATAAAGGACAAGTTAGGGACCGTTCCCTTCCATAGTTCATATGGAGTCTTGTCAACAGCTTTAGACGGACTTCGGTTAAGTATTAGAGCAGCTGACAGAAGAGCATAACCCCACAATGAGTCGCAACACGGTGTGACTCATCATGGATCGAACCATATCAAGTAGTGTTCGATTTCTCCGTTCGGACACACCATTCACCGAGGTGTTCCGGTGGAGTTAGGCCGTAGGGCAATCCCACCGTCTTTAAGGTGTTGATCAAACTCGTGAGAAAGATACTCGCCACCACGATCCGAACGCAGTGTTTTAATCTTTCTACCCAATAGGTTCTGTACCTATTCCTCGTATTCCTTGAATTTCTCAAAGGATTCACTTTTGTGCTTCATTAAGTAGACATAGCCATATCTACTTAAATCGTCCGTGAAAGTGATGAAATACCTATAGCCTTCTCGTGCGGTGATTGACATAGGACCACATACATCCGTGTGTATGAGTCCTAATAGGTCGCAGCCGCGCATTCCAACACCTTTGAAGGAAATCCGAGTCATCTTACCGATGAGACATGATTCACACGTGCCAAATGATTGAAAATCAAAGGCCGAGATAGCTCCATTTTTAATGAGCTGTTTTACGCGTTTCTCATTAATGTGTCCCATACGGCAGCGCCATAGATACGTTTGATCTTTGTCACCAACCTTTAACTTTTTATTCATTACGTGTAATATTTCGGTGGTCTGATCTAAAACATAAATTCCGTTCATGGAGACTGCCTTGCCATAAATCATATTGTGTAAAGAGAAAATGCAACTATTATTCTCTATTACAAATGAAAAACCAAGTTTGTCAAGTGCGTAAACCGAAATAATGTTTTTCGAAAGACTGGGTACATAATAGCATTTATATAAAAATAACTCAAATCCGCTAGGAAGCTGGATCACGTATGTTCCCCTTGAGACGGCAGCCACTCGTGCTCCATTCCCGACACGCAGTCCACCTCACCCTTTACGAGGGGTTCGATGTTTCGAGCCCCCGCACATGATTACACAGATGAGAACCACAACCAGTATCTAGTACCCAAGTTCCGTAACTTGCGTGGTTAATCTCAATCATATGAATAAAAGTAGAAGAGAGAGAAGATATACCAACAGGTTTAACGCGACCCGCTTTTATGTCCTCATGATAAACAGGACATGTACGCCTCCAATGCCCGATCTTGTGGCGGTGATGGCATTCCATGTTTTCGGTCTTGCTCTTTGTCGCGCCTGATGAGGTGCTCGACTCACCAGGCCCACTCTTACCTGAACCCGACTTCTTGAACTTCGGTTTGCCTACTGCTAGGCCTAGCTGAACTTTGCCCTTACCCTTGCCCTTGTTTGACACAACGAGAACATCTTGTTTCATGCTCCCACTGAACTTCATGTCCTTCTCGGTCTGTACGAGAAGGGAGTGCAATTCATGAGGACTTTTCTTCAAATCATTCATATAGTAATTCGCTCTAAATTGCGAAAAACCATCGTGGAGTGAGTGAAGCATGCGGTCAATAACAATGTTCTCGCTGATCTTACAATCAAAGGTCTCCAGCTTCTCGACATTCTCAATCATGCTGAGAATGTGTGGGCTAACCGGTTGGCCCTTCTGGAGTCTCGCATCAAAGAAGCGAGTGGTATGCTCATAGGTCACGATTCTCGGTGCTTTCGAGAATTCCTTGGTGAGCGTGGTGAAAATCTTGTTTGCACCTTGGGCTATGAAGCGTTTCTGCAAATTGGGTTCCATTGCAAAAATGAGTACGTTTTTAATCACACCCGCTTCCAAGGCGAAATCGTTATACTTGTCGATCTCGTTAATTCCAGCCGTGGCGCCTGGGTTTGACGGCATGGGCTCAAGCAGAAATCCGAGCTTCCGTCGGCGGCAAGATTCCGTAATCTTTGCCTCCCGATCCGCGAAGTTTGATCCATCATTCTTGATCGAGTTGATCGATTCATCCGATTTATGAAGATCCGAAGCCATGACTCACGGTCCAATGTGGCACTTGGCATTGGGTCGTTCAAGTGACCAGCCATATTGTTATTAGCAGTTTATGTGAACGTGATCTACACTGAAAAAGAAAGAAACATAAACGAAATAAGCAACTCATCGAGGTGATTTAAGTCTATTTAAAATTCATTTTAATCGTGTAGACTCATTGCACTTGTATAATTGATCTCCCTCAAGAATAATACAAGTGATCCCAAGACTCAATTTCCGTAAATTGATAAGCCAACTGTTTAGCTAGTTCTTCCGTAAAAACTCTTGGTCGATAGATTTCTGAAATCCTATCTATAGTCCACCATAATCACAGGGATCGCACGAGTGACCATAGTGTTGAGATAAAATAAGTCAATCGGTTCCAACTTACCCGACGTAGAAGGGGTCATATTATGCCTACCGACGAAGAAGGGATTTATTGGAGTTTGACCTATAAAGACCGTTCTCAATTTTTGATTATACGAGGAAGATCCCATCAACTAAATTTCAATTCATTTTAAGTGAACGAATAACTAGCAACTGCGTGAATGAATTAATTTAGATGATGGCTTAAATCGTGTGACATGAGAATGTCAAAGAAAACTAACTCGAGACCTCTATATGTGTCAGTTTTCATGCAATTATTAGGTGGTTTGGTTTTTAGGCGGAAAATGATGCATACTATCGTTGCGATAAAATAAATAAATGAATGCAATACGTAAATAAAAATTCCTAGTGTGACCTATCCTAGTAAAAAGAACATAATACAACTTTGGAATCCACCGTTGGACCCGAAAAGCTTGTCTTGATGTTCCATCTTTGTCCATGTAGCGGGAGTGAGCATCCGGTGTCCTTCTTTAGTCTTCTCAAAATTACAATTAAAATTTACAAAATATAAACCTATTTACATTCTAAATAAAAAACTGTAATTAAAAGAAATAAAGGGAGATACGAGATCTCAAAATACAACCAAGACCGTGTTCCATCATTACGGTAACACGTTCTACTAAGGCCACACTAAGTTACAACCGATTGCAAAAATAAATAAATAAATACGTAATCAAAAGCATTCAAAAATCAAAATAACGATAATTAAAATGCATCAACTAAATTAAATTTATTCGTGACATAATTCCGTAATTATGTTAAATTTATCCAAACCACCAAAGATAATTAAAATTATATGACAAAACCGCTTTAGTCAAGTTAATTTTAATCCGAGATAATCCGTTACTATAAATCGTTTTAAAGTAACTTAATTTTACGTGGGTGAACCGTTTCACTATCAAGCGAGAGCATAAATTCGTTTTATGCAACAAAAGGGCCGGAAAAAAAAAAAACAGAAAATTTTTTTTTTTTTCTTTTACTGTTGGGCGTGAACAGTACCCACGAAAATTTTTTTTTTTTTTAAATGCTGTAAAGCCGAGAGCATCAAAAAGCGAAAAAAAAATTTATACGGCTCAAAATCGTGAGCAACAAAAGATCAAAACAAAACGGTTTGATAAAACACAATTGCAATTTTAATCTAATCCGTATAGAAATCAAACTACAATTGTAACATCTTCAACATATTGCAATAATTATCGGTTAAAATTACAACATGTGAAGAAAGATTGAAAACAAGAGATCGAACGATCTAACAAAATGTGTGGCACGCAAATCAATGCAAAAACAGAAAACAGGCCGTGATATAAGGCCACACGGTTTTCAAAAATTTTTCGAGACAAAAATTTGTGCCACACGAAATTTTATGCAATCATTTTGATAGATCTTTAACATATTGCGATGAATATCGATTACAAAACAATATGCAAAGATCAAAATGAAAACAAAACAAAAGACAACCATCACCGTGTATACAAGACACGGATCCCAAGGCACAAAACAACAAAAAACGCAGCAATTAAAAAAAAATTGCCGAGAAAAAAAAATTTGTGCCGTGAGGATTTTAATCAAAAATTTACCGATTCAAAATCCGTTTGATGAAAATCACATAGAAAAAATTTACGTGGCCTCGCTCTGATACCACTTGAAGGGTAATATCCGTATAAAACCCATAAATTGAAGGATTATAACGCAAATTTTATACGTGATTAATAGTCATAAACGAAAAACATAATGAAACGATAAAGATTAAGCAATAACCTCCGGTCCTAGTGCAATTCGGCAATGAGAGATCAAAGTAGATCTCCTCCTAATTGTTGCACCCAAGATTGTCCGAGAAATGCCCTTGTGCTAGAATTGAATCCTCTAATTGCCTTGCAATATTGGGAGGATTGTTTTGTGAGGTTTTGTTGGATGAGAGATCCGAATTTTGAGAGGCAATTTTCTCAAAACCCTAATGTATTTTTGCAAATGACAATTAGGTTACAAAAGAGGAGAGACTCCCTCTTTGTATGGTTCGGCCGTGAGCTTTAGATGGGGAGAGTGGGCTTTCCACTTTCTCTTATTTTTAACTCATGGTACGACCCGAAATGCGCTAAATGTATATGACACGGTTTTATCATAAATCGTCATCGGTTATCGGTTATTAAAGCATCAACTAATAATACGGATTAGTTGAAACATTAATACATGTCCGACAAAGACGATATTGTATAATTATATTTATTCAATATACATTAATCAAATATAAATCGTTTACATTCAATTTTACGAATTAACTGCTTAATTCGCTTTAGCCATTATTATTTAATCCGTATTAAATAAAATATCTCAACATCACATTTTTGACTAATTAATAGTTAAATAACTCAGACTAACTGGTTAGTCAAATTTGGCATCTACATGACTGTATTTTCATACCGTCACATCTCTCAAACGTAGCCTATAGGTGTGACTTTTAGGGACCAGTTGATCACCGCCATCTGTATGACAATAACGTCAAACTTATCTAGCAAGCCAACCGTTATTGATAAACGTGGACCAACTGATTATGATACAAAAGTATACCCTTTGATCCTTTTAGAGATTTATAAGTCCTTGCACTAACTGTAAAGGACACCAGCCCCAACATGAATACACTAGAGATTCAAAGATAGCATATGAGACACAAATAATTATTTTTTGAAGTATAAGGAGGACTATCTCATAGGTTGACTAATTGTTTTAGATTTTTGTAAGTGTACTTGGTGATTAACATTCCCTTAAGAGAGTTCATTAACTCAATATCACTTTATAAATGATCATACACAAGCCTTAAGCTTGTGGACATATAATGAATCCCATCATTATAGTTGTCTATTAGATCACTTTAAGTGAATGATCATATGTTTCTATGAGCAAGCGGATAAAGACGAATTTTAGAACAAGGATAAAAACGATAAAACGAGTGACTTGGGTTGCAAACCAAGCCACCATTATCCAAAATACAACCATTATCCAAAATACATTTCCATGTCGAACACGGAAATCAAAAGGTTCTATAATCCGAAACATAATTAAAATAAGACAATAAAAAGCGAAGCTTCATGAAAGCTATTCCTAGCTTCTTGATGGTTTCTCAAGCTTGCTTTTCTTTTCCCTTGTCTTTGCTTGGTGGAGGCCCTATTTACAATAAAAAAAAGGGATACATTATCACAACTTTGTATCACAATATCATAGTTGAATTAGAAACATAAAAGAAAGGATAGTCATTTACCTACTGGAGTGATCTTTCCAGCCTTAATGTCACCAAGGTATTTGGAACAATTTCTTTTCCAATGTCCAACACCATTGCAATAATGGCATTTTTAAAGAGGACCCTTCTTGATTTTGGAAGTGCTAGCTTCATAAGACTTAGCTTTGGTGAAAGTGGGAGCTTGCTTCTTACTCTTCTTCCCATTCCTTTTGAACTTCCCCTTGCTTTTGGTGCTTATGTTAAGCACATCCTTAGGTGGGTTAACATTTAACCCCATGTCTCTTTCGGCTTGCACAAGTAACTAGTGCAATTCTTCAAGAGACACCTCCTTGTCTTGCATGTTAAAATTCACCCGGAATTGAACATATCCTTTGACTTTAGATAAGGAGTGTAGAATCCTATCTACAATGAGTTCTTTGGGGATTTCAACTTTTTGAATCTTCAAAGTCTCGACTAGCTCCATTAATTTGAGCACATGAGGGCTAACCTTTTGGCCCTCTTTGAAGTCGAGATCAAAGAATGCCGCGGCCGCCTCATATTGGACGATCCGCGGAGTTTGTGAAAACATTGTCACAAGCTTGGAGGAGATTTCATTAGCGGTGCCCATTTTAAAGGCTCTCCTTTGGAGATCCGCCTCCATCGCAAAGATCAACACAGTTTTCATTGCGGCGGACTCCTTATGGTAAGCCTCATATGCTTCCCTAGTGGCGGCGGTCGATCTAGTATTAGGTTCGGGTGGAGAGACCTCGGTGTGGTAACGAAGCTTGTCGTCACCTTGGGCGGCTAATTTGAGGTGGGCATCCCAATCGGAGAAATTTGACCCATTCTTTTCAAGTTTACATCGATCCATGAAGGATCGGAGCCATGAAGTATTAGTGAGAGGCGTGGCGTTGGTGTTTGGATTTGCCATTTGTTATGAGAAATAAGAGCGGTCTACAAAACAAAATATAGAAGGAATAAAACACATGTCGTTTTCAAATTAATAATACTCGTAAAAATAAGTTTAAATAAGTTTCAATGCATTTATCTAGTGACCTCTACCCAACTTAGATAAATGATTCCAAGACCCAAATTCATATCAACTTAGGCACGGGATAGCCGATGAAACCCTTATTAATATAACTCGGTAGATTAACCTTTTAATCGATTCTACTTTTAGAACTCTTGGTCGATAAAATTACTCTAATGTTTATCTATAGCCCGGAACACATGCGACTACGGTCACGAATACTTCCGTTGAGGTCAATCCAAATAAATGTGTCCATGATCCAAATTCACATTAACTTGGGCACGGGATGGCCGATGAAACCCTCATCAACACGAATTCGGTGGATAGACATTTATCACCCACTTCCCCTACGTAACAAGGTTTGTACCCCGGGATGGCCGAGTGCACTCCCTCGCGAAATAGGTTTTCATGGTTTCTACTTTTGGTAAGGCTATGTCTCAATTGTTTATTTTAGCGAGAGGTCATGTCAATTTATTATCTATCACTTTTTAGTAAACTAAAGCGGTGAACTACGATAATTCTAATTGACACGGTCGATAAACTCGATTAAAATGACAATGCATGTTTTAGTTATGGCGATTTAGCGATGCATGCAACATATAAATAAAATGCAAAACAAAAAATAAATCCTAGTATGGCCTTCCTAGAATAGAAAATCTAATTAACTATTACATATTCGGAAACCAACTTCATTGGTCCGTAGAACTTTGGTTATGGCACGCATTTCGAGGTAACACCGTCTTTATGTATTGCCTTTTTGAGTGACACCGTCTTCAAGGAACTCCGGAATAAATAAATTACATAACAAATTACATAATTTCCTATTATACATTTGTAATTAAAATAAAATAAATCTATTAAATTACAAAACGGTGATACGAGATCACAATAAATTACAACCGAATCGATATTCCCATACATTTCGGGTAATACCAATTAAAAAAACTAAGGCCATACTAAGTAAAATTACATAATTCAAAAATTACATAAAATAAAATTATGACAATCATAAATAAAATGCAGCATTATAATATGTATGAACATGCCCAATTTTATGCTAAATCGCCTTTAAGGATCCAATATCGTATATTAAACGGTTTTTACGGATTTGCGTGATTTAACGTTTTATAATCACAATAATTACATAAATTCATATTTATGCACAAGTTAATTACCCTAACCAACTTAGGACTCAAAATTAGTCTCCACTAACTATTTGACCATAATTAACTCATATTTCTTAAAATTTGTTCATTAATGGACCCAAAATTACAATAAAATGCAATACACTTCAAATAAATCACAAAAATTTCAAATAAATTCAAAATTCAAAATTTAAACTTATGAACATTATGGAAAAATACCATGACACTCATAATGTTCAAAAAACGTAGGTTAAAATTTTGAAAATTTATCGGAAAAACAATGTTGCGGTTTATCGGATTTATCAATTATAATCATAAAAACATGAGAAAAATTATATTCATCAACTATTTAATTTTAGATCTGAAAAAGATAATAAAATGCAACATGTGACGTTTTTCCTTAGTCATGGAGTATGTTTTAGCAATTATTCACTAATTAAGTCACTATTTATGCTATTTTTCATCAAAAATTCATAAATCATGCATAAAGACTTAAATATAGCCTATTATTTTACAAACATCTTGTAAAACTGCATGTGACAACATACTAAATTTCTATGACCAGATTCGAAATTTATCTCATATTAACCTATTTTTCATCTAAATTCGATTTTTATCATGAAAAATCCATATTTCGAGCATAAAAACTCCAAAAATTCTGAAAATTTACAGGTCATCTAAAAATAAAACATGTGATAACATATACAAATATCACTGGAAAATTCGAAGTTTAGCTAATTTTAGTCCGAAAATGACATTTTAATCATAAAATCATATTTTTAATGCCATTATTATATAAGATGAACAATAATAATCCATAAATTAACCAAAATATCCTAAATAAATTTTAGGCCAGAAACTTTAACATGCATAAATTTATTTCGTGATATATCATAATAACACAAATTTACAAGTTTTATATGTTAATCGTATAACTCGGAAAAACTATAACCGATTTGCATGCAAACAACCATGGCTCTTGATACCGCTTGTTAGAAATCTATATCTTATTACTTGACATATTCATATATGTGATGATTTTAATTTATTCATAAAATTAAAAGATGATCTTGTGCATGCAAACAATAAAATAATTAAAGAAGAAATCATCATCTCACATTGAAAATTTCGATTTATATGGGCACAAGTGAGTTCTCCTACTCACTTGTTCTCGAGCTTCCTTAAGTGGATGAACAAGGATTCAAGTAGAGAATCCCTCCCAAGGTTTTATACCCAAAGTAACAATTTAATAAAATTAATATTATTATTACTAGAACAATATTAATTTTGTATAAAAATTGACCCAAAATATTATTTGATCTCTCAATAATTTCGGTTAAGAGAGAGGGAGGAGGAGGAGGAAGATTTTATCTCACTAAAACTCTTATTTTTAGATGATGAAAAATGAATAATGGACCCACTAACTATTGGTAGTGTATATGGTAAAATAAGGAGAAAAACCCATGGTTTTCTCCTCTTGAAAAACCGGGTAGAAGGGGAAGGAAGGGGCCAATGCATGCACAAGGTTATCTTCACAAAATTAAGTAGGGTTGCATGGCTAGGTTTAGGAATAAATGATTATGTTTACCACTCCCAATTGTATTCTTTAAAATGAGACTTAAACATGTGATCGTCATGATCAACAGTTGTGATCGCATTATTGTCGGAGGACACATATTCCAACAGCAAGAGCTATTATAATATTCTTATGAGTCAATTCTTTTGACTAGAGACTATTCGCCCAAGTTGGCACAACTTCTGATTAGCTTTGATTTATACTCTACGATTTCGTAAATGAGGTCAAACTGGGTATATTTTGGGTTATGATGGACTGTGGCTGAACGAAGGGAATAGGGCGATAGGAATTGTCCACCCCTTGTCAGGGTTGTTTGAAATCTCAAGGCCACTCGAGGAGTAGTTAACTGGAAATGCGTGGCCACGCCCGGAAGGTATCTATGATAGATAATTCCGGTCAGTCAGTTAATCTCCCGATCGAAAAAACCACTCAAGATATGATCAAGTGTAAGTACGACCTGCAAGACACCTTGCATTCAGTGGGAGATTGTAACAGGACAAGAGAATTGGTGACGCACACTTGTCGAGGACAAGTGGGAGATTGTTGGGAAATGTGTCCTCAACAATAGTGCGATCACATGATTTAAATATCATTATTAAATCTCATACTAAGAATACGTGAGGGATGATTCTTTATATAGTAGAATGACCGTCATTAATCGGTAATGATTGGCTAACTAGAGTTTGACATTACTGTCGTGTGACGGTGGTGGTCAGTTGATCCCTTTAGGTCACATCTATAGGATGAGGCCCAAATAGATATTTAATTAATTGTATGCGATACAGATTAATTAATTCCTTAATTATGGGAGTGCAATTTTGCGTCTTATTGTAATGTGATTAAATAAGATTAAATTTAGTAATTAAGTGTTAAATTACTAAATTAGTTGAGGTATTATATAAGTTTTGAGGTAGAGGTAATTAGTTATTTAAAGTTACAAGAAGTTGTAATTTTAACTAACTAATAATTATGGGACCCATTATATGTTGATATAATAGTAGTATACTACTCAAAAAGTGGAGTGTATATTATATTATTAATTGTAATATTTAAGTGTTAAATGATTATATTAATAATTAATTATGTAAGATTGTTAAACATATGACTTAAAAGCATTTGTGGGACAAATGACAAAAGGCAAAAATGGACCAAAATGGGTCCAATATTTCGGTCATATGAAGGGATCAATAGATGCTTTTTTTTGTCTTGTTCATTTGTTGAATATAGTGTGATTGAGACACTTCTATGACACATCTTACAAACATGTTTCCTACACTCTACCCATGATAAACAAATAAGTAAAAACAAATTGGAAAGATTCCCCTTTTGGCATGGAGCCACCGGTTTTTGGTGCTCTTTATATGAGCACTTGTTGCTCATTTTGCACTACTAGTTTTTGCTCATTTTGCCTTAACTTTCCTCACATGCAAAATCATAAAAACTCTCTAAAAATACAAATACTCATCATCTATTACTAGAGGTAGTAATACAAGAAATATTAGTATTATTAAGGGAACATTTCTACTACATATCTAGTTAATATTAGTAGGAATTTTTGGGATTAATCTTGGGTGCAACTTATTGGAGTGTCTTCTATACTTGGAGTCTTAGGAGGATCATCCATCATATTTAGCTCAAGAACAAGTGAAGGAAGGTGACCTTACTTCTGCCCATATTTTCGAACCAACCATCAATGCAAGGGACATTGTTTTTCTTATAAATCTTTCATATTGTTATGCATGCACTAGATCTAAAGAACAAATAATTAACAAGTTAATTAGTTCACTATTAGAGGAGTCTAATAATAGGTATATGAACCTAACAATAAGTTGATCCTACCTTAAAAATCAATCTAATTTTCTTACCTAGACTAAGATTATCAGTAGGACTCTCTAGACCTGGCAAAACGGGTCAACGGGTCGGGTTCGGGTCGGGTCAATTCGGGTCTCTCGTTGGGTTCGGGTTAATTCGGGTCAGGGCGGGTCTCTTCGGGTTTCGGGTCTATTTCGGGTTTGTTGTCGGGTCTGTTTCAGGTCAAGCGGGTCGGGTTGTTTTGGGTCGGGTCATTTTTGGGTCAATAAATAATAGAGAAATAGTTATTTCAAATCTTTTCGGTTCAATTAGAGTTATATTTTGTCGCGTCATTTTCGGGTTTAGTGGTTTCGGATCGGGTCATTTTCGGGTCGGGCCAGTACGGGTTAAGAAAGCTCGGGTCATGTTCGGGTCGGGTCGGGTCAATTCGGGTTTTCGGGTCACATTCGGGTGATGTAGTTCGGGTCACTTCAGGTCTCGGGTCATCTTTTTCGGGTCGGGTCAATCGGGTCGGGTTGCTTTTGCCAGGTCTAGGACTCTCCCAAGTCTTAAGACTCTACCACATCAGCTTTCAACTAACTTTTATTATTTTTTTAATGTTCAAACTCGTCTTAGATCTACATCAGACTTTATACATTAGCCGTCAGACTTACCTCATACTCTAATTTTCTACTTTTTCACTTCACTTTTTCTTTTTCTTTTTTTACAAAAGAAATGACACACGATCCACTCATTGGATAATTTTCCTTCATAGCGGGGTCAAGACTCACCCAAAGTCTTAAGTTGAGTATTAGATTTCCAAGATTCAATTTAAAAACTTTATTAAGACTATGGTAGATTATTGATAATCTTGAGTGAATCTTGTCTCAAGACTTACCAAAATCTTCTTTCAAGACTACCAATAATAATCTTACCCTTGTAAAAATAAAATGTATACAGTTTGTACCATGTGACATAGATCTGTCATACGGGTCGGGCGGGTCGGGTCCCGGGTCGAGTGATACGAGTTAGGTCGAATACGGGTCGGGTCATACAGGTCAGGAGTCGGGTTAGGGTACGAACATGGGTTAAGAAATAATGTCTAACGTATTTTAAACGATTTTTTAATTAAAAATATATTTTTTGAAAGTGTAAAACATATTTAAAAGTAATATTTTAATCATATTCAACGTTTACAGTAATTATATTGACATATTTATTAAACCAAAGTTTTTCTAATAATTATTTTATTATTAAATATTATAAAAGTTATATAAAATTGACTTTTTAGTTGTGTTTGTAATTTTAAGTAATAAAAATAATGATTTTTAACTATTTTTTCAAATATAATATGTAAGTATTAATATTTTAATAAAATTCTTGATTTACGTTTGATCCAACGGGTCGATTCGTTTAGGTCGGATTTCAATCCTAAAATAACATGTTATTTTGAATTAGGGTCAAACAGGTGACGGGTAAAAAAAACCAGCCCTAAAAAAACGGGTCAGATTTGGTTTTGACAGGTCTACATTGTTAACACCTTTATGAGTTTCTTATGTACGGAGTACTACTCAAAAGTCAAACTCAATTACTAAACCTCCACTTTGTTTAATGAGTACAAAGTCACTACAAACCAGCAGGTGTTTTCTACCGGTCATCCTTTTGTGTTTCTGAAAATCCATAGCTACTACTCTACTGCATACTTTCTTTTCTCTTAATCTCTAAAATGTCTACTATCAGCCGAAAAAAACTTATCCTCAACACCGTAGCAGTTAACCTAGGTTGTGGTAGTTGTAGAAGGCCAAAACTTGCTTCCATCTTTAGCCCTAAAGCAAAGTCCAAAACTACCCCTAAATACCAAAAACATCAAAACTTGTCTTACTATCCTACTAGGGACAAAAGTGGAAATTCCTATGAATCTAGTACTTACCAAACAAACTCCACCTTTTCTCCTAACATTGACACCACCACGTCGTCATCATCCACGTCATCACAACCGTCCAAGGTAGACGGGGTCGGAGGGGTCAGGCCCAAATCAGTTGCAGTCGAGAAGGAGTCCAATGACCCGTATTTGGATTTCAGGCAGTCCATGCTTCAAATGATAGTGGAAAATGAAATTTATTCCAAGGATGACCTAAAGGAGCTGCTAAACTGCTTTTTACAGCTTAATTCACCTTCTCTTCATGGTATTATTATCCGGGTTTTTACTGAAATTTGGAATGGTTTCTTCTTTTCTGGAAAGACCAACTATTCTTCTCCTGGGTTCTATGTGCGTTCCAACTCATATGATATTTAGTCGACTCAGGGTAAGGCCGCGCGCGTACATCTGATGCTAGTATTATTATTCTATAATGGGTTTGGTTTTGCAGTGTCTTAAGGAGTATTAGTCGGTGTAATGGGTTAGCTAGGACTAATGTTGGTTAATAGTAATGGTGTAGGTAATGTGACGGCTAATTGTAACTCTCCGTAGTCCGTATTAGTTAACAATTCATATGATATGGAAAGAAATATTGGAATGCAGAATGTTACTCCCTGTTTGTTAATTGTTACTTTTCCTCTTTCCCATAGAATAGTTTACATTTGTTATATTTTGTGAGGAAAAATAAAGTAAGTGTAAATTATTGAATGAGACGGAAGGAGTACCTAGATATTTTATTGTTATATCTTCCATGCGAAACAAAATTTTCAGTTTCAATTTTCAAACGTCAAAATTTACTGTAGGGATTGGGATTTATTATTGCCCTCCGAGGGGGAAATGGGAATATAAATATTCGTGAAAGTGATGATTAACCCCCATAACTTTGAGCAATTGTGAGATTAAGCCCCATAACTTATAAATGGTTCAATTAGGCCCCATAACTTTGACAAAAAATGAAATTCAACCCTGTTTTTAATTTTAACATAAATATATCATTAAATCATTTTTTATTTAGAATCATTGTACATTAAATAATTTTTAATATTTTAAAAGTATTTATATTTTTTATTAATTAACATAATTGTTAGATAAAATATTTTTAAAAGTTTTAGTACAATCGATATATATATATATATATATATATATATATATATATATATAT
This sequence comes from Silene latifolia, assembly GCF_048544455.1. Classification (NCBI taxonomy): domain Eukaryota; kingdom Viridiplantae; phylum Streptophyta; class Magnoliopsida; order Caryophyllales; family Caryophyllaceae; genus Silene; species Silene latifolia. Next base: position 76,185,396 of record NC_133532.1, on the reverse strand, counting down.
ATTTATATATAATTGATATATACATATGAAATTTCTCTACAAATTATATAAATTTTATGTAATTCATTTAAATATTATTTTTTTCCCATAATGTATGATAAATTTTATACAATTTATAAATGTATAAAAAAAATTATTTTATTGATAAATTGTATAAATGGATGAAATTGATTTTTTTGGTACAATTTTGGTTGGAAATCAAAAAATTGGATTCGATTTCACTCACTCAAAGTTATGGGGCCTAATTGCTACATTTGTAAGTTATGAGGCTTAATCTCACAATTGATGAAAGTTATGGGTGTTAATCACGACTTTCGCGTATAAATATTGTATGAAATATAACCCGAGATAGTGGAGTATGTAGCTTTCGCTCTTTGTTTTCTATTTTTCAATCTTTTTAACTATTTCAATGGCGGATTATAATTTTGTCTGAAAGTTGCTACGTATTTCCTATTAGTCAATATCTTATATGATATGTATCTTCCTAATTTAGCATGTATATCTTTTAGTTATATGTTCATATTGTATTTAGGCTAGAATATAGCTAACAATATCATGTAAATCACTATATATATGCTATCATTCACAATACCCTAATTAAGGGATTGAAAACTTTCATGGTATCAGGTTGATTTTACGATCCTCCTGCCTCCTCGTTTTGCCCACGGCAAATCTCATCGTTCCCTCGCCGCCTCCTAGCCCCACGCTAACAATGGTTGACGGCGAAAATTCGACCTCCTCAAAACCATCTCTTCACCCCGTCTACACCGTCACCAACATTCAAAATAAGGTACGTGTGTTAGACGGCGCCAAAGTATCCTACGCGTCAAGGGTAAATTTGTTTACACTCTATGCTCGCGGATACAAAGTTCTGCACCACATCGATGGTACGTCCGCTCCGGCTTAGACTGATCCCTTGTATGACGCATGGTATGAGATTGACGCCCACGTTCTACAATGGATCTATGGTACGATGTCGGACGATTTGTTGCCGCGTGTACTTGAACCCGAATCTACTTCACAAGAGGCTTGGAATCGAGTCAAGAACATCTTTCTCGACAACAAGGGCGCCCGTGCAGCCAGCCTTGAGAGTGAATTCCACAATCTCAAACTTGGTAAATTCCCGTCATTCGATGCATATTGTCAACGACTCCGTGAGTTGTCTGGCCAATTGAAAGATGTCGGCGCTGCAATTACTAATCAACGATTGGTTCTTCAATTGGTGCGTGGTCTACCTAAAGAATATGACACCGTAGATGCGTAGATCAATCAAACTCTGCCTAATTTCAAGACAGCGCGAAGTATGATTGAACTTGAGAATCACCGTCAATCTAGCCGTGAGGATGCCACGGCTCTGGTCTCTCCATCTGTCCCCTCCACTGAATCCCACAATTGGGATGATGCTGCTTCCTCTTCTCGCAACACCAAACGCAATCATGGTGGTAAGCGAGGAAATAACAAGGGCAACAACAATGGTGGAGGTGGGCACAATCAGTCGAAGAATTCGACCTGTGCCACCGCTGCCCCTCCGGTCTCTCCGTGGGGGCCCATGCCCGGCTGGCCAGGACCGTGGACACCACCACCCTGCCCGTATCCTACTTATCCCGGGTGGATAACGTCGTGGCAGCCATGGCAAGCTCATGCCCAGTCCCATGCCTCTTGGTCCTCTCACTCCCGTGGCGGCTCTCGATAGCCCGTTGCTGCTTTCGGGCAGGCTCATGTGGTTACAGATGATGGCCAACAACCGTAGCCAACGGATTTGGAAGAAGCCCTCGGTGCCCTTCAAATGCCGTCTTATAATCCGGATCTATTTTACATGGACACTGGCGCTTCGTCGCATTTGAGTGCGGATGCAGATACATTTCGTTTCCCACTCAATTCTAGCACGATTAATTCAATTTATGTCGATAATGGTGCCCGTATTCCAGTTCATGGGTCCGGTAACTCTTCCCTAGCAACCTCGAATAGGACACAACACCTGCACAATGTACTATATACTCCTAAAATTATTAAAAACCTTATTTCAGTTCGACAATTTACCAAAGACAGTAATGTTTCCGTCGAATTTGACCCTTGTGGTTTTTCTGTGAAGGATTTAGCGAATGGGAATCTGATTCTGAGGAGCAATAGTGACGGTGACCTATACCCTGTGTCAACTGCGTCGTCAAACCTGAAGTCCTCTGAGTCAAGCCCTCTTCTTCTGGCATTTTCCAACGATGTCTGGCATTCCCGTCTTGGTCACCCGGGTGCCAATATTTTAAGTTTTCTTAAGTCTAAGTCTAGCATTGATTGTAATAGCAAATCGAACTCGTCTTTGTGTCATTCTTGTCAAATAAGTAAACATAGACGTTTGCCCTTTCACGATTCAAATTCTACTACGCTAGCTCCCTTTGATATCATTCATAGCGACTTATGGACGTCACCCATTACAAGCAAAGCAGGCTATAAATACTATTTAATTTTGCTCGATAATTTCACTCAATTTGTATGGGTGTACCCATTAAAATTCAAATCCGACGCTTTTACCAAAATTCTAAATTTTAGAAATTATGTCACTACACAATTTCACCGCTCCATTAAGGCTTTTCAATGTGACTTAGGCCGTGAATTTGATAATAATGAATTTCGCAATTTTGCAAATCAAAATGGCCTTGTATTTTGGTTCTCTTGTCCACAAACGTCCTCCCAAAACGGCAAAACCGAATGCATGCTCCGTCGTATAAATGAAATCATTCTCGCCTTGCTCCACCACTCTTCTACACCACCCTTGACCCATCCACCACCTCCCTCCCCCTGCCATCATAGACGCCCTAACCCAGCAACCCACTGCCCCTGACCACCCTCAACCTCCCTCCCCTCGTACCCCTGCCAGCCGTGTTTCACCCTTCCCAAACCCAAACTCCCCTGCCTCCCCACCCGACTCCCCTAATACACCTTCTACGCACTCCCCTCACCAGCCCCCTCCCTCCAGACCATACCCAGCCCTCCTCCCCAGCCTCTACCCTCTCACCCCCTCCCCCCACCTCCACCACACCCCCCACCCCACCGTGAGCACACCATGTATACCCGCGCTATAAACAGAATATTCAAACCCCGTGTTCCCATCGACCTCATGGCCACGACGTCCCCTGCTATCTCCCCACTTCCCAAATCCCGTAAAATTGCACTACAAGACCCTAATTAGCATACTGCCATGACCGATGAATATCGTGCTTTAATTGATAATAAAACATGGGATTTGGTCCCGCGTCCTAACAATGCTCCTGTCATACGGTGCCTATGGCTTTTCCGACATAAGTAGAGGTCTTATGGGACTTTACAGCACTACAAGGATGGTCTTGTGGTCAATGGCAAGTGTCAACAAGTGGGCATTGACTGCGATGAAACATTCAGTTCGGTGGTCAAGCCTACCACACTTCGGACCGTGCTTAGCCTCGTTGCTTCCCGTTCTTGGCCCATTCATCAATTGGATGTCATGAGCGCATTTTTACATGGCGATCTTGTTAAAATTATAATACCCGTCCTTTTAAGGACCCGTTGACCGATGTTGATTGACCCTAGACACCTATCTTAACTTTTCGAAACCTTACGGGTGATGACTTGTGACGATGTGAGCTTTGGTTTGTGTGTTACTAGATCTAGCTGAGGTTACTCGATCGAGTAGCTTGGGGGCTCGATCGAGTAGAGGTCACTCGATCGAGTAAGTTCGTTACTCGATCGAGTAACGGGTTTGCAGCGGGTAATTATAAATCGTTAATCGTGCAATCCCAAATCATTTCCCCTACCTTCTTCCTAAACCTAAATGCCGTCACCTCTCTTCTCCTTCACCATGGTTCACCTTCTTGAGGTCCTGGTGAGTGTCTACACCTTAGTAAGGGGATGCTTGAGTCGGGTAGTGGTCTTGACGCCGGATTGCTGTGTAATAGGTATGTCGTTGTCATCATCATCATCGTCCTTGTTTTCAGTTATGTTTATAAAGGTAGTAATAGATAGTTGTGATGGTTGTGATGGTTGTATAGGTGGTTTTCATGGTTGATTGGTATCTTGTGATCGGACGCTGAATCGCTGCGGTTTGCTAAAAGTAGGTTCGCCTACTCAGTACTGTAAATTGTCTAGAGAGTCTTTTGTTGATTCGTAATTGAGTTGATGTCACTGGGATTATTGGTTGTGGTAGTTGTTAATGTTGTGTTGGTATAATAGTTGGTGATTGTTGTTGTACAGCTGTTTGGGATTATTTGTCTATGGTTCTCGAGGTGCGTCCTCGGCTGAGTGGAGACACTTACGGGAGTGGCTTCACGCCCTAGATTCGCCCTCCGTGGAACCCGCCACGGGAGGGGATGTGCACATTAAGGAACATGGGTTTATCGCTCGGATAGATGTGCGGGGCTTAGGTGGGAACGGTTGCGGTCCCTTACTGGCAGGACTGGACCTTTAGGCAGTCAGAGACGGTGGTTGGTTGGAGGAGGTGGTGTGTGTGTGTGTGTGTGTAATGTTGTAATTGTGTAGTGTCTACTTTTGTATTGTTATCTCGGTTGCTGACCTTGTGTGGTTCTGTTGTGTTTTCTTTTGTGTTGTGTCTGTCGTGATCCACTATGGTGAGCAGTCAGTTTTACCAGGTTGTTGTTCGGATCTTAGCTGAGTGCTTAGAGGGACGAGTCTACCACGAGTCATGGCAGAAATAGCTTCAAATAGTTGTAGTAGTCTTGAGTTGTATCTTTATATCGTCTGTTGGTTTTGAATCACTTGTAATATAATATAAACGTTCTTTTATCGACATTTGATTATTACTGTCCTCGGGCAACCGAGATGGTAACGCCCTTATCTGCTAGGGAAGGTCTTGTTAAGGATCCTTTGGTAGATGGGGGTGTTACAAAGTGGTATCAGAGTGACGATTTTGGAACCTGTAACAAATGAGCCTAATGAATGTAGTGAGTCTAATAAAATGAACCTGGTGTATGTATGTTGGGAGCCCCAGCTGATGCTTGATTTTGGGTGAGTAGGCGCCCTCATTTCAAAATCATGACCCCATTATGCTTAAGCCAGTCACCGGTTATGGGAATATCGAGTCGGGAATTATGTGCCTAGTTTGTATAATGGTTTGTTGGAATATGTGTCCTCCGACAATAATGCGATCACAACTGTTGATCATGACAATCACATGTTTAAGTCTCATTTTAAAGAATACAATTGGGAAGTAATTTTTACTGTCAACTGGTCCACACATATCGGTGATCGATTGGTGACTAGAGTTTGACATTATCGTCGTGAGACGGTGGTGATCAGTTGATCCCCTTAGGTCATACCTAAAGGGTAACATTCTTAATTGATCATTTAATTGATCGTATGACGATACGGGTTAATTAAATTACTTAAAATTGACGGACGATTTTGGAAGTTATATTTACGTGTCTCATTGTAATTTGATTAAATAAGATACGGTCTAAGTAATCGAATTGTTTTATTACTTAGATGAAATTATTGTTTAAGGAAACAATTGCATTTGAATGAATAAATTTATTATAAGCACAAGATGTTGTGATTTATATTTGGTAAAATATTTTGGTACAAGTAATTATGAATTACTAAGTCGATTTTGTATATGACGTATTTTTATTAATGCGTTGATTTTTAATATGTTAAAAATACATAACAATTGTATGTGACATGTGACATATGACAAATTGACATTTTGACAAAAATAAAATGGAGTCCATTTTTATCCATGAAAACCGAAATAATGGGGATGATTACGAATATATTATGTTGATTATGTTAGTGGTAAACATAATCATTTCTTCCTAAACCTAGCCATGCAACCCTACTTGATCTTGTGAAGACAACCTTGTGCATGCATTGGCCCCTTCCTTCCCCTTCTACCCGGTTTTTCAAGAGGAGAAAACCATGGGTTTTTCTCCTTATTTTACCATATACACTACCAATAGTTAGTGGGTCTATTATTCATTTTCATCATCTAAAAATAAGAGTTTTAGTGAGATAAAATCTTCCTCCTCCTCCCTCTCTCTTAACCGAAATCATTGAGAGATCAAATAATATTTTGGGTCAATTTTTATACAAAATTAATATTGTTCTAGTAATAATAATATTAATTTTATTAAGTTGTTACTTTGGGTATAAAACCTTGGGAGGGATTCTCTACTTGAATCCTTGTTCATCCACTTAAGGAAGCTCAAGAATAAGTGAGTAGGAGAAGTCACTTGTGCCCATATAAATCGAAATTTTCAATGTGAGATGATGATTTCTTCTTTAATTATTTTATTGTTTGCATGCATAAGATCATCTTTTAATTTTATGACTAAATTAAAATCATCACATATATGAATATGTCAAGTAATGAGATATAGATTTCTAACAAGCGGTATTAAGAGCCATGGTTGTTTGCATGCAAATCGGTTATAGTTTTTCCGAGTTATACGATTAACATATAAAACTTGTAAATTTGTGTTATTATGATATATCACGAAATAAATTAATGCATATTAAAGTTTCTGGTCCTAAAATGTATTTAGGATATTTTGGTTAATTTATGGATTTTTATTGTTCATCTTATATAATAATGGCATTAAAAATATGATTTTATGATTAAAATGTCATTTTCGGACTAAAATGAGCTAAACTTCGAAATTTCCAGTGATTTTTGGATATGTTATCACATGTTTTATTTTTAGATGACCTGTAAAATTTCAGAATTTTTGGAGTTTTTATGCTCGAAATATGGATTTTTCATGATAAAAATCGGATTTAGATGAAAAATAGGTTAATATGAGATAAATTTCGAATCTGGTCATTGAAATTTAGTATGTTGTCACATGCAATTTTACAAGATGTGTGTAAAATAATAGGCTATATTGAAATCTTTATGCATGATTTATGAATTTTTGATGAAAAATAGCATAAATAGTGACTTAATTAGTGAATAATTGCTAAAACATACTCCACGACTAAGGAAAAACGTCACATGTTGCATTTTATTATCTTTTTCAGATATAAAATTGAAAAGTTGATGAATATAATTTTTCTCATGTTTTTATGATTATAATTGATAAATCCGATAAACCGCAACATTGTTTTTCCGATAAATTTTCGAAATTTTAACCTAAGTTTTTTGAACATTATGAGTGTCATGGTATTTTTCCAGAATGTTCATAAGTTTAAATTTTGAATTTTGAATTTATTTGAAATTTTTGTGATATATTTGAAGTGTATAGCATTTTATTGTAATTTTGGGTCCATTAATGAACAAATTTTAAGAAATATGAGTTAATTATGGTCAAATAGTTAGTGGAGACTAATTTTGAGTCCTAAGTTGGTTAGGGTAATTAACTTGTGCATAAATATGAATTTATGTAATTATTGTGATTATAAAACGTTAAATCACGCAATCCGTAAAAACCGTTTAATATACGATATTGGCTCCTTAAAGGCGATTTAACATAAAATTGGGCATGTTCATACATATTATAATGCTGCATTTTATTTATGATTGTCATAATTTTATTTTATGTAATTTTATTTTATGTAATTTTACTTAGTATGGCCTTAGTTTTTTAATTGCTATTACCCGAAATGTATGGGAATATCGATTCGGTTGTAATTTATTGTGATCTCGTATCACCGTTTTGTAATTTAATAGATTTATTTTATTTTAATTACAAATGTATAATAGGAAATTATGTAATTTGTTATGTAATATATTTATTCCGGAGTTCCTTGAAGACGGTGTCACTCAAAAAGGCAATACATAAAGACGGTGTTACCTCAAAATGCGTGCCATAACCGAAGTTCTAGGGACCAATGGAGTTGGTTTCCGAATATATAATAGTTAATTAGATTTTCTATTTTAGGAAGGCCATACTAGGATTTATTTTATGTTTTGCATTTTATTTATATGTTGCATGCATCGCTAAATCGCCATAACTAAAACATGCATTGTCATTTTAATCGAGTTTATCGACCGTGTCAATTAGAATTATCGTAGTTCACCGCTTTAGTTCACTAAAAAGTGATAGATAGTAAATTGACATCACCTCTCACTAAAATAAACAATTAAGACATAGCCTTACCAAAAGTAGAAACCATGAAAACCTATTTCGCGAGGGAGTGCACTCGGCCATCCCGGGGTACAAACCTTGTTACGTAGGGGAAGTGGGTGATAAATGTCTATCCACCGAATTCGTGTTGATGAGGGTTTCATCGGCCATCCCGTGCCCAAGTTAATGTGAATTTGGATCATGGACACATTTATTCGATATTTGGATTGACCTCAACGGAAGTATTCGTGACCGTAGTCGCATGTGTTCCGTGCTATAGATAAACATTAGAGTAATTTTATCGACCAAGAGTTCTAAAAGTAGAATCGATTAAAAGGTTAATCCACCGAGGTATATTAATAAGGGTTTCATCGGCTATCTCGTGCCTAAGTTGATATGAATTTGGGTCTTGGAATCATTTATCTAAGTTGGGTAGAGGTCACTAGATAAATGCAATGGAACTTGTTTAAACTTATTTTTACGAGTATTATTAATTTGAAAACGACATGTGTTTTATTCCTTCTACATTTTGTTTTGTAGACCGCTCTTATTTCTCATAACAAATGGCAAATCCAAACACCAACGCCACGCCTCTCACTAATACTTCATGGCTCCGATCCTTCATGGATCGATGTAATAAATTTGAAAAGAATGGGTCAAATTTCTCCGTTTGGGATGCCCAACTCAAATTAGCCGCCCAAGGTGACGACAAGCTTCGTTACCTCACCGAGGCCTCTCCACCCGAACCTAATACTAGGTCGACCGCAGCCACTAGGGAAGCATATGAGGCTTACCATAAGGAGTCCGCCGTAATGAAAAATGTGTTGATCTTTGCGATGGAGGCGGATCTCCAAAGGAGAGACTTTAAAATGGGCACCGCTAATGAAATCTACTCCAAGCTTGTGACAATGTTTTCACAAACTCCGCGGATCGTCCAATATGAAGCGGCCGCGGCATTCTTTGATCTCGACTTCAAAGAGGGCCAAAAGGTTAGCCCTCATGTGCTCAAATTAATGGAGCTAGTCGAGACTTTGAAGATTCAAAAAGTTGAAATCCCCAAAGAACTCATTGTAGATAGGATTCTACACTCCTTATCCAAAGTCAAGGCATATGTTCAATTCCGGGTGAATTTTAACATGCAAGACAAGGACGTTACTCTTGAAGAATTGCACAAGTTACTTGTGCAAGCCGAAAGAGACATGGGGTTAAATTTTAACCTACCTAAGGATGTGCTTAACATAAGCACCAAAAGCAAGGGGAAGTTCAAAAGGAATGGGAAGAAGAGTAAGAAGCAAGCTCCCACTTTCACCAAAGCTAAGTCTTATGAAGCTAGCACTTCCAAAATCAAGAAGGGTCCTCTTGATAAATGCCATTATTGTAATGGTGTTGGACATTGGAAAAGAAATTGTTCCAAATACCTTGGTGACATTAAGGCTGAAAAGATCACTCCAGTAGGTAAATGACTATCCTTTCTTTTATGTTTCTAATTCAACTATGGTATTGTGATACAAAGTTGTGATAATGTATCCCCTTTTTATTGTAAATAGGGCCTCCACCAAGCAAAGACAAGGGAAAATAAAAGCAAGCTTGAGAAACCATCAAGAAGCTAGGAATAGCTTTCATGAAGCTTCGCTTTTTATTGTCTTATTTTAATTATGTTTCGGATTTTAGAACCTTTTGATTTCCGAGTTCGACATGGAAATGTATTTTGGATAATGGTTGTATTTTGGATAATGGTGGCTTGGTTTGCAACCCAAGTCACCAGTTTTATCATTTTTATCCTTGTTCTAAAATTCGTCTTTATCCGCTTGCTCATAGAAACATATGATCATTCACTTAAAGTGATCTAATAGACAACTATAATGATGGGATTCATTATATGTCCACAAGCTTAAGGCTTGTGTATGATCATTTATAAAGTGATATTGAGTTAATGAACTCTCTTAAGGGAATGTTAATCACCAAGTACACTTACAAAAATCTAAAACAATTAGTCAACATATGAGATAGTCCTCCTTATACTTCAAAAAATCATTATTTGTGTCTCATATGCTATCTTTGAATCTCTAGTGTATTCATTCTAAAGATAGAGTGGGAGAAAATGAAGACACCAAAGAAAATTTGTGTACTTGTGTAAATGAGATCTACGCAAGGGAGAATGATTTGAATGAAGGTATACCTATTTATATGGTATACACGAATAGATGAGATCTATGGTCTCGAATAGATCTACAAGACAATAAAGACCAAGTGAAGTAATCAAAAGAATATGTTCTCAAGATAACTACACGAGGAGACCAAAAGAAAGTTTTGGAATAAGAATGACTAATATAAAGTCTCAACAAGAGTTTTTGACTAGTTTATGATAAATTTTGACCAATAGTTTCAATATTGATATTTACTTAAGAGCCTATATAAATCAAAGTTGCAAATATTGATATACCGATATCCACAAGAGCTAAGTTAAGTATTAACCACGCAAAAGTCATTACTTAACCTCATTATGAAAATGAATTGGTTAAACCTGTAACACCCCCATACTCCAAGTGCCTTACCAGGACCACTCAGGTATGAAGACATTACCATCTCGGTTACCCGAGGCAATGATAATCAAATAAACAATTAAGAAACAACGTTTAAATATAAATACTTAGCGAAGAGTTACAATTCTCAAAACCAAACCAAAAGTGTAAAACATGTTCTCAAACTGACTGTTCTAACTGAAATGTAAATAACTAATAAGCTACATCGGAAGACTCCTATCATCATGTCGTGGCAATCCCAGCTATCCCGGTACTCATCTCAATACCTGCTTAATATCTGCTCACCATCCCCGAATGGATCACCGCAGGTTTACAAAACAACACCGGGTCGTAATCAATCACACAATTCAATATATATTAACAATAAGATAAACAGACACTTAATCACACACACACACATCACGCCAAATCCAATCATCTCAATCACCTCGTCCACCGGACCACCGCGATGGGGGACAAAGAACCGTACCCACCAAATCCCCGCTCCACATATTGAGCGATAACCCTGTCCATTAATGTGCACATCCCTTCTGTGGCGGGTTCCACAGAAGGCGAAACTAGGGCGTGAAGCCACTCCCGCAAGTGACCTCACTCAGCCGAGGCACGCCTCGCGAACCATAGACAACGATCACAATCACAATCACAATACAATTACTATATCAAACAATCAATCTCAACACATCAACAATCATCCCATTATGGGACTAATACTGAGTAGGAAATCCTACCGGAAAGCACACTTTGTCGACGGTCTCTCTCGTATCAAAAAGCTTCCTCTATGAACCCTCCTCCTATCATACGACATATAAACGCTACCAAATCACATACTACACATAAACCCCCAAATCCCTAAATTAGGGTTTAACCAAAATAAAGGAAAGACAATAAAAAGGGTACATAGATCTTACCCTCGACGCAAGGAACTCAACGGTATAATCAACGATGAGAACCGACCTCCCAAACTCCAGGAATTGCTAACAATGCGATTAAGATGGTGAACTTGCTTGCTTTCTCTCTTAAATAGTAATTTAGGTTTTGCAAAAGTGATTTAGAATAATGACGACGAAGGTTATATATCTTAATCGCATAATTAACAAAACCCGAGAAAACTCCCCGTAAAACCGGCTACTCGATCGAGTACCCAAGGTACTCGATCGAGTACCCAAGTTACTCGATCGAGTATCCTAGTTACTCGATCGAGTACCCAACATGTCAGAAACTTTTCTAAAACGCAACTTACCCTTACTCGACAGAGTAAGGCCTACTCGATAGAGTACCCAAAGACTCATAAATACGGAGTATTACAGTCTTCCCTCCTTAAAAAGAACTTCGTCCCCGAAGTTCAAACCACTACTAAACAAAGGTGCTCCCCAACGCTTCCGACTCACTAACGAAACAAAACCCAACATAAAACATGGTACTAACCCAACTTATCCCGACAAACATGCCGACACAACATACTAAAAGGGTATAAAAACGGTTTAAAACTCTTTGCGATCACCTCCTACCCCCCTAAAAGAAACAAGGTTACGACCCCGTAACCATACATACCTGATCAAACAGAAAAAGGTATCGCTCTTTCATAGCTTCCTCTGGTTCCCATGTAGCTTCCTCAGTCTCGTGGTTAGACCAAAGGATCTTAAGCAAAACTGTCTCACCACTCCTAGTCTTCCTAACCTTTTGGTCAAGAATCTGCTTAGGCACCTCAAGATATGATAAGGACTCATCTAGCTCTAAGTTCTCTGCCTCTAACACATGTGACGGATCACTCACATACTTCCGCAGCTGCGATACATGAAACATATTATGCACTCTCTCTAACGCAGCTGGTAAAGCTAGACGATATGCAACTTCCCCAACTCGCTCTAAGATCTCATAAGGCCCGATAAACTTCTGACTTAACTTGCCTTTATTTCCAAATCTCATAACCCCACGCATAGGAGACACTTTCAAAAGAACCTTGTCCCCCACTTGAAACTCTATGTCCCTGCGATGTAGATCTGCATAACTCTTTTGTCTATCCTGTGCTGCCCTCATCCGTTCCCCCGATCATCTTAACTGCTCCACCATCTCATGCACCATCTCTGGTCCTAAAACCACTGCCTCAGCGCTATCGTCCCAACAGATTGGACTCCTACATCTCCTCCCATACAAAGCCTCAAACGGTGCCATACCAATACTAGTGTGATAGCTGTTATTATAAGAAAATTCTATCAAGTCCAACCTCTGTTCCCAGCTTCCACCAAAGTCCATCACACAAGCTCGCAACATATCCTCAAGAGTCTTGATTGTTCTCTCAGTCTGTCCGTCTGTCGCAGGATGAAATGCTGTACTCATCTTCAAAGTTGTTCCCAACGATTCCTGCAACTCCTTCCAAAACCTTGATATAAATCTCGCATCTCTGTCAGACACTATGTCCTTAGGGACTCCATGTAACTTAAGCACGTCTTTCGATAGGCCATAGCCAATTGTGTTTTAGTCCATGTATCTTTCATTGGAACAAAGTGAGCTGACTTGGTCAGTCGATCCACTATCACCCATATCATGTTATTACTCTGTTGACTCTTTGGTAAACCCGCGATAAAATCCATAGAAATGGATTCCCACTTCCACTCAGGTACCTCTAACGACTAAATCTTACCTTGTGGTCGTCGCTGTTCCCCTTTAACTCTTTGGCATGTCAAACAACGGGACACAAACTCAGCTGTCTCTTTCTTCATCCCAGGCCACCAAAACGTTTTCTTCAAATCTTTGTATAGTTTGTCACCACCCGGATGCACTGAGTATGGTGTACAATTTGCCTCTGTCATGATAGTCTTTTTCAACTCCTCATCATTAGGAACACACCACCTGCCATCAAACCTCAAACTACCATCTGTATGAATAGAAAATCGGGACACTGTCCCTTTTTCTACTCCAGCTCTCCACTCCACTATCTTAGGATCCAACGCCTGCTTACCTCGAATGTCATCATAAAACTCAAGCTGCACTGTCATATCACCCATGGCATCTCCTTTCTGCATCATATGTATCCCAAACCTTGCTACCTCATCTCTCAGCCTTATCAAAGATAGAGCTGTACATAGAGAATGTACACTCTTCATACTCAAAGCATCAGCAACTACATTGGCCTTCCCTTCATGGTAGATGATTTCTATGTCATAATCGCCAATCAACTCCATCCACCTCCTCTGTCTCATGTTCAACTCCTTTTTGAGTGAAAATGTACTTGAGACTCTTGTGATCAGAAAATACCTTAAAGATTGCTCCATAAAGGTAATGTCTCCAAATCTTGAGAGCAAACACCACCGCACCCAACTCCAGATCATGAGTAGGGTAGTTCTCCTCATAAGGCTTCAATTGCCTAGAAGCATAGGCAATCACTTTACTGTTCTGCATCAACACACATCCCAACCCATTCTTTGAGGCATCTGTATAAACCTCAAAGTTCTCGATCCCTTCAGGCAATGCTAAGACAGGAGCTGTGGTCAAACGCTCCTTTAATGTTTGGAAAGCCGTCTCACAACTCTCATCCCAACGAAACCTGTTCTCTTTCCTCATCAACGCTGTCATAGGTCTAGCTATCTTGGAGAAATCTTTCACGAACCGTCTCGTAGTAAACTGTAAGCTAAACCCGAAAAACTCCCGATCTCAAAACATTCTTTGGTGCTTCCCACTTTGTCACATCGCTTCTATCTTTGCTTCGGATCCACAAACTACCCCATCTTTAGAGATCACATGTCCCAGAAAAGCAACTTTCTCTAACTAGAACTCACACTTGGATAGCTTAGCATACAACTCATGGTCCCTCAAAGTTTGCAACACAATCCTCAGATGCTCCTCATGCTCCTCCTTAGTCTTGGAGTAGACTAAGATATCGTCGATATACACCACTACAAACTTATCCAAAAACGGTCTAAAGATCCTATTCATCAAATCCATAAACACTACCGGTGCATTAGACAACCCAAACGGCATCACCACATACTGATAATGACCATACCTCGACGTGAAAGCCGTCTTTGGTATGTCCACCTCTCTAATCTTCACCTGATGGCACCCCGACCTCAAATAAATCTTAGAAAAGACTGATGCACCACTCAACTGATCAAACAGGTCATCTATCCTTGGCAAAGGATACTTGTTCTTCACCGTCACTCGGTTCAGCTCTCTGTAGTCTATGCACAACCTCAGACTCCCATCTTTCTTCTTCACAAAAAGAACTGGTGCTCCCCACGGTGATACACTAGGTCTAATGTATCCCTTCTCTATCAGATCATCCAACTGCTTTCTAAGCTCCTCCATCTCCTTAGGACCCATGCGGTACGGTGCCTTAGAGATTGGCCCCGTCCCTGGTTTCAACTCTCTTTTGTGAAATCTATCTCTCTTCCGGCGGCAACCCCGGAATCTCCTCTGGGAACACATCCTCGAACTCTCCCACCACTGGTATCTGATCAACTGTCGGACCCTCTATCCGGTCATCTCTCACATGGCACAATATCAAAGGACATCCCTTCCTCAGATATGACTTCAAAGTAATAGCTGCAATCAACTTAACTTTGGGTTTGACTAGAAACCCACGATAAGACACACTAACACCCTTAGGACCTCTTAAAGATACTTTCTTTTGATGACAGTCTATCTTAGCTTTATACTTTCCTAACCAATCCATCCCGACTATCATCTCAAAACCGTCAAAAGGAAACTCTAGCAAGTTTACAGGTAGATCAACTTGCCCAACTATCATAGATACATCTCTAAACAACCTCCCACATGATACAGACTCACCCGAAGGTATAAAAACTTGCTCACTAACAGACTCATATACCCTCAAACCCAACCGCTTAACATGACTTGTAGACACAAACGACTGAGAAGCCCCCGAATCAAACAAAACAAAGGTATGAATACCATTAACAAGGAAAGTACCGGTGATAACGTGAGCATCCTCCTCAGCTTATTTCTTCTCCATCATGAATAACTTTCCACTGGTCTTCTGTCCACCTCCCCGGACAAGATCTTGGTGATGTGGTCGCTTAGCACCCGACCCTTGATTGTTGTTGTTGTTGTTCGTCGGTGGTTTCGATAAGAATTACCGCCGTTGCGGTTGCCTCCACTCAACTCGACTTCCCTGGTTTGGCCATGACCCGGCCGGCCATTTGCTCGCGTAGCTCGCGCAGTCTCTCGGAAAGTTCCCGTTGCACTTGTGCACTCATGTCTCTTGTGGCCTACACCACCACAAATATAGCAGTCACTCCCCAACTACCACTAACACTTCCACGGCCACGCCCAAAGGAAGCCCCAAGATCAACCCCGACCCGAGAAAAACCCCTTAGACCGATTGTGGTTGCCTTTCTTGTGATTAGATTGGCCACCACCCTCGCTCTCGGCCTTCCTTTTCTCACCACCCGACCTCTCCCGAGCCATCTCCACCAACCTCTCGGCTCTCCCACCCTCTCATAAGCTTCCTTAACACCAAAAGGATTCCCACGGTAACTTATCCATAATCTTAGGGGTCAACCCTCTCTCAAACCTCAATGCCAAATTCTCCTCACTCAAACCCATATCCTCAGCATATCTAGACTTATCATTGAACTGCCTGTAGTACTTGTAATACTACGGTTTTATGAGTCTATGGGTACTCTATCGAGTATGCCTTACTCTGTCGAGTAAGGGTGTGTTGCGGTTTTAAAATAGTTTCTGACCTGTTGGGTACTCGATCGAGTAACCTTGATACTTGATCGAGTAAGGGGGCACTCGATCGAGTACCTCAGCTACTCGATCGAGTAGCTCGGTTGACGGGTTATGTTTTGACGGGTTTTGTTAATAACGCGGATTAGTATATATATAATATGTCGTCATCTTTAGTAAACAATTTTATAAACCTAATTCAGTCAAAAAGGAGATTGAAACTACGTAGTTCGCTTCATCCGCATTATTGGCAAATCCCGGAGCTTGAGAGGTCGGATTTTATTGTTCTTTATACCTTTGTGATCCTTGCGTCGAGGGTAAGATCTTCATACCAATTTTATAGTATTTCTTTAAGTTTCGTTAAACCCTAATTTTGGGAACTGGGGGTTTTTATGATTTGTTAAGGTTAGATTGTGATTATGTGATTATGTGATTATGTGATAGGAGAAGGATTTGTAGAGAAGAGGTTTTGAGACAGCTGCTAGATCGTCTGATGATTGTGTTGCTTTCCAGGTAGGATTTCCTACTCAGTATTAGTCCCATAATGGGATGATTGTTGATGTGTTGTGATTGGTTGTTTGATATAGTAATTGTATTGTGATTGTGATTGTGATTGTGATCGTTGTCTATGGTTCGCGAGGCGTGGCCTCGGCTGCGTGAGGTCACTTGCGGGAGTGGCTTCACGCCCTAGTTTCGCCTTCTGTGGAACCCGCCACAGAAGGGATGTGCACATTAATGGACAGGGTTATCGCTCATTATGAGGAGCGGGGATTTGGTGGGTACGGCTGCGGTCCCCCATCGGCGGTAATGGTCCAAAGGGACGATCGAGTGATTGAGATTGTTGGGATTGGCGTGATTATGTGTGTGTGACGGTTAAGTTTGTGTTCTGTTTATCTTATTGTTGATATATTGAGTTGTGTGATTAGTACTGACCCCGTTTAAATGTTTTAAAAATCGTGGTGATCCATTCGGGGTGGTGAGCAATTATTGAGCAGGTATGATATGACGCGTATGGGATAGCCGGGATGAGTCATCACGTGGCGCTTAGAAGTCTTCCGCCGTGTCGACGGTGTTTTGTAGCTTTGATAGTTTTAGCAAGAGACCGTCGAGAATCTTGTATTTCTTTTTATCGGTTTGGAATTGCTATGTAATCACTTTAAACTTTATTTACTTTTAAAGTTGTTTCGTTATTGTCTTATGAATATCATGCCTCGGGTAACCGAGATGGTGGCATCCTTATACCTGAGTGGTCCCGGTAAGGCACTTGGAGTATGGGGTGTTACAAAGATTTCTAAACCCACGACATCTCGGTCATCTTAAAACTCACAAACTCTTCTCTCAATCGACTCCTCACATGCTCCGGTACAAACTCCTTTCTCACAGCCCTACGAAACTCCTCCCAAGGTATAGCAGTTAAACCTTGGTTTGTATATATCTCCTTAGCACTCACTTTCACCGTATCCCACCACTTGCCACCGACTCCCTCGGATAGAACGCAATCTGCTCCACTCTCATCTCATCGGACAAGTGAACCAAATCTAGTATGTTATCCATCTCTCTAAGCCAACTATCAAGAAGGTTAGGCTCCCCAACTCCCTTATACTCTTTCAGGTTAAACCTCGCTATATAGAGGCTGATTTTAGAATGATCAACCTCCTTCTCCTTATCCTTATCCTTATCCTTCCCCACGCCTTTTAAAGCCTCGGTGAGAGCATCCTGATGCTCCAACATCTTAACGATGCCATCTATGTTCATAAGCTCGGCTCTCGCATACAAAGCTTATCTTCTTGGGCGGCATCTTGAAACTATCATAGAAAAAGAGGTGGATATAAACATACGCGCCAAAACCTCAAAACAAGAAAACACGCTGCCCAGACCCCTACTCGATCGAGTTCCCAAACATACTCGATCGAGTAATGGGCTACTCGATCGAGTGCCCTCCATACTCGATCGAGTGCCCCAACATCAGACCCCTAACAGACCTTCTGACCTCTAACATACTCGACCGAGACCCCCTACTCGATCGAGTGCCCTAGGTACTCGATCAAGTGCCCAAAAACACGATTCTGGACTCAAAATCGTCAAAAACCCACCCGATCGAGTCAGTCCCACTCGATCGAGTCATGCTAACTCAGAAACGCTACCCGCATGCTATATCATATGCTAACATGCTAAAAACTTGATAAAACCACATATTATATCATAACTAAGCATATAATGCTACGCATCCTTTCGTACGATCTACGAGATCATTATATCACGTTATTAAATGCCACTTTGTAAACATCCAACATGTTATCACTCCAACCACAAGTCTACATATATCATTAACCTTTCTTTCACATTCTCAACTTTCTACTTCAAACATCCAACAATTACACACACTTCATCACATTCTTACACAAGCTAACCAAACAACACATACGACCTTGACATACACCCCCCATGTGACCGGTTCAAAATTGTAGGGCAAGTTCGCGACTTTAGGACGTCTCCCAAGCCTTTGCATTAGCTCCTACAACTTTTTCCCCGGGTTCATTTTAATTGACTCCCTATGTTCATTAGGTTCATTGGTTACAGGTTTCAGGATCGTCACTCTGATACCATTTGTAACACCCCCATACTCCAAGTGCCTTACCAGGACCACTCAGGTATGAAGACATTACCATCTCGGTTACCCGAGGCAATGATAATCAAATAAACAATGAAGAAACAACGTTTAAATATAAATACTTAGCGAAGAGTTACAATTCTCAAAACCAAACCAAAAGTGTAAAACATGTTCTCAAACCGACTGTTCTAACGAAATGTAAATAACTAATAAGCTACAAATGAAGACTCCTATCATCATGTCGTGGCGGTCCCCAGCTATCCCGATCTCATCTCAATACCGCTCAATATCTGCTCACCATCCCCGAATGGATCACCGCAGTTTACAAAACAACACCGGGTCGATTAATCACACAATTCAATATATATTAACAATAAGATAAACAGACAAACTTAACCGTCACACACACACAATCATGCCAAATCCAATCATCTCAATCACCGATCGTCCACTGGACCCACCCTGCGCTGGGGGACCGCAGCCGTACCCACCAAATCCCCGCTCCACATAGTGAGCGATAACCCCGTCCATTAATGTGCACATCCCTTCGTGGCGGGTTCCACAGAAGGCGAAACTAGGGCGTGAAGCCACTGCCGCAAGTGACCTCACTCAGCCGAGGCCACACCTCGCGAACCATAGACAATGATCACAATCACAATCACAATCACAATACAATTACTATATCAAACAATCAATCTCAACACATCAACAATCATCCCATTATGGGACTAATACTGAGTAGAAATCCTACCCGGAAAGCACACTGTCGACGGTCTCTCACCGCGTATCAAAAGCTTCCTCTATGAACCCTCCTCCTATCATACGACATATAAACGCTACCAAATCACATACTACACATAAACCCCCAAATCCCTAAATTAGGGTTTAACCAAAATAAAAGAAAGACAATAAAAAGGGTACATAGATCTTACCCTCGACGCAAGGAACTCAACGGTATAATCAACGATGAGAACCGACCTCCCAAACTCCAGGAATTGCTAACAATGCGATTAAGATGGTGAACTTGCTTGCTTTCTCTCTTAAACAGTAATTTAGGTTTTGCAAAAGTGATTTAGAATAATGACGACGAAGGTTATATATCTTAATCGCATAATTAACAATACCCGATAAAACTCCTCGTAAAACCGGCTACTCGATCGAGTACCCAAGGTACTCGATCGAGTACCCCCTTACTCGATCGAGTATCCTAGTTACTCGATCGAGTACCCAACAGGTCAGAAACTTTTCTAAAACGCAACTTACCTTTACTCGACAGAGTAAGGCCTACTCGTTAGAGTACCCAAAGACTCATAAATACGGAGTATTACAAAACCTCCTTCCGAAAAGGGTATTTTGAAGGACGTGTATTAGATATTATTCATATTTAAATAATGACATTGCTACGCATCATTATGATATGAATGAGTTAGAGATTAAAATCTCTTTCCATAAGGTTAAGATGAGACCTCTTCAAAATAGGTATTTTGAAAGGATATGATGGGAACATATATGGTTTTATCTTAATAACTTGGCAAAGCAAAAATATATTTCGAATTCTTAAAATGTTTCGATTGAGTAGTCAATTGCGAAACATGTGGAATTAAGAGGGAGTTTGGAAAATTATCATGTGAAGACATGGAATTTAGTGGGAGCAATCATCCTGTAAAGGTTTATAACTCATTACTCATTGGGAATGACGAGCTAATACTATTCTTTCACAAAGAAGTATTTGAGTTTTCAATTCTGGATGAAAATGGACTATGATGAATCCAATCACATCATGAGATGTTGGATAGGTATTGAGACATACACATCGAATCAACGAGAAACGTAGGTTATTCATGTAAATGAAAATGAATTGCCATTAGCAGTCATGGTTGTTCATTGAACCTAAGAATGGTTGATCTCATGATTATTAGTTACTAATGTTTCCGCCATTAGAATAATCATGCACATGTCCAATAATGAATCATATGCATAAGAGCATGATGAATCATTGGCAAGCCATACAAGAAACGTCATGAATTCTCGAGGAGAATCCGACGAGCGATTGCAATGTTTGACAGAATACTCTGTTATGTGTCAAGAGGTTGCACATATTAAAATTCGAACAACACGTAAGGATTTATGAAAATCCTAAGCCTTTCAAGCTAAAAAGAGAAATAAAAGGTTTGAAAAAGTACTTAGTTGAAGTAAGAAGTTACTCAAAACTAATATTCCTAATATGCTAGGACTTGTGAGAAGTGCTACGCTAATCATCTTGACAAATTGTTACAAGACTCTGCAAAACATTTACCTAGTGCTTATGAGTGGGTGGAGGACTTGATCAATGCAAGTTATATCATTCACTGCAAATTCATTGGTTATATGATAATCGACAGGGAAGTTCTTTCAAGATAAAGAACCCAAACCAAGGTTGGGAACCTATATGTGTACTTGGTAAGGTTCATGCTATGAAAGATAACATGAACGTAAAGGAAAATGCAATTACAAGAAGTTTGAACACATGGACACATGGTATGTTAAGCTTCCATTGCAATCAACAAGTGTTTACACACTTACGATATGCATCACAAGGTTGTAATATGGTATTGACTACCCGAATGTGATGATGACATTTGTCGTTTGAGTTATTATTAACTCACCTTATACTTTGTTACATCCAAACGGGTTGTAGAGACATTTGAACCCCGTTAAAGTGAACGTGGATTAGCATTGTATTCGCCCATAGTTGCTTACATGAGGTGACGTCTCGAAGTGACTAGAGTGTGATGCGATTGATGGCAAGTTCAAGTGCCATGGAGTCATATGAGAATGACTAGTCGATCACATAGGCAGACTGTTAGGAACATTTGGTCGGGCCTTAGGACCGCTTATAGAGTTCTGGCAAATTTATATAGCCTGGTCGTGGCGAGAGCTATTATAGTATTCTAATGAGTCGATTCTTTTGACTAAAGACTATTCGCCTAAGATGGCACAGTTTCAGATTAACTTTGATTTGTGTTACTACGACCTTCGTAAATGGGGTCAAATGGGCATATTTGGGTTATGATGGTTGTGGCTAGTCGAAGGGAATGAGTGCGATAGGAATTGTCCACCCCTAGTCAGGGTTATAAAATATCTCAGGGCCACTCGAGGAGTAATGAAATGGAAATGCGTGGCCACGCTCGGTAGATATCTATGGTAGATAAATCCGGTCAATCAGTTATTCTCAGGATAGAGGAAACCACTCTTGATATGATCACTTGCAAGTACGACCTGAAAGACACCTTGCATTGAGTGGGAGATAGTAATAGGACAAGAGAATTGGTGACGCACACTTGTCGAGGACAAGTGGGAGATTGTTGGAATATGTGTCCTCCGACAATAATACGATCACAACTGTTGATCATGACGATCACATGTTTAAGTCTCATTTTAAAGAATACAATTGGGAAGTAATTTTTACTGTCAACTGGTCCATGTTGGGAAATGTGTACTCAACAATAGTGCGATTACATGATTTAAATATCATTATTAAATCTCATACCAAGAATACGAAAGGGATGATACATTACATATATAGTCAACTGGTCCACACATATCGGTAATGATTGGCTGGCTAGAGTTTGACATTACTGTCGTGCGACGGTGGTGACCAGTTGATCCCTTGAGGTCACACCTAAAGGACGATTCCCTTAATTGAAAAGGTTAATTAATTGTATACCGATTAATTAATTCCTTAAAATTGAACAATTCAATTTGTGAGAGAGATTATTGATATCTTATTGTAATGGGATTAAATAAGATTTATTTTAGTAAATAAAATGCTTTATTACTAAAATTGTTTATTGTTTGAGAAAAAATAAAGATAAGAATGAATGGTTGATTATAATTACAAGATATTGTGAATTATAATTATATGACCCATTTTATTTATGTGATCAAGTATCACTAGTCAATTTGTTAAATGTAATTTAAATAATTTATAAAATGATATTTATGTGATAAATATGCATTTAATTAATTAGTAACATGTATCATACTACATGTGACATATTGTGTGACAAATGACAAATTGACAAAAATAAAATGGTAGTCCATTTTATATAGATGGACCGAAATAAGAGTGTAAAGGAAGTTAGTGGGTGAATTATTTTATGAGATAAAATAAGCTAATAATCACTAACCTACAACTAGCCTTACAAGCCTAAGGTATAAAAAGAACAAAATGAAAAGTGAAGGACCATATATTGGTCCTTTTGCCTCACCCAAACCGTGTGGCCTCTCTACTAATTGGAGGGCTTTTGTTCTTTATCATTATCACACTCTACCATTCAAAACACATGCAAAATGTTCATGTTTTATTTCTCTCTTTAATCTTCATCAAAAAGGATGAATTTTTGATCCAAATTTGTTCAAAAGATTACTAAAAATTATCAATGTAATATATGAGTATTAGTAATCAATTTTAAGGTAAACCACAATATAAATATCTAGTACATATTAGTTTGTGGGTTTAAGGGATTGTCTTGGGTGCTACTAATTGGAGGGCTTCTATTTTGAGGTCATGTATGTTCATCCAATATTGGAAAGCTCAAGAACTAACAAGAAGGAGATCTTGTTGGTGCCCAAATAGCCGAAATTCATATGGTGAGAAAATGTTTTCTTATCTTCTTTTATTTTAGTTTGCATGCATAAGATCTAGAATTTATTTTATGACTAAATAAATTTGAAACATATAAGAATATGTTGCATAATGAGATATAGATTTTTAACAAGCGGTATCATGAGCACAAGGTTGTTTGCATGCAAATCGGTTATTGTTTTTCGAGTTATATGATTAACAAACAAAACTTGTAAATTTGTGATATTATGATATATCACGAAAATAATTTATGCATGTTAAAGTTTCTGATCCTAAAATGTATTTAGGATATTTTGGTTAATTTACGGATTTTTATTGTTCATTTTATTTAATATTGGCATTAAAATGTTATTTTTATGATAAAAATGTCATTTTTGGACGAAAATTAGCTAAACTTCGAATTTTCCAGTAGTTTTTGGATATGTTTTCACATATATTATTTTTAGATGATCTGGAAAGTTTCATAATTTTATGAGTTTTTATGCTCGAAAAATGGATTTTTCATGTTAAAAATCGAATTTAAATGATAAATAGGTTAATATGAGAAATATTTCGAATATGGTCATAGAAATTTAGTATGTTGTCACATGCAATTTTACAAGATATTTGTAAAATAATAGGCTATAATGAAGTCTTCATGCATGATTTATGGATTTTTGATGAAAAATAGCATAAATAGTGACTTAATTAGTGAAAAAAATTGCTAAAACATACTTCATGACTAAGGAAAAATGTCAAATGTTGCATTTTATTATCTTTTTCAGATCTAAAATTGAAAAGTTGATGAATATAATTTTTCTCATGTTTTTATGATTTTTATTGATAAATCCGATAAACCGCAACATTGTTTTACCCGATAACTTTCGAAATTTTTAACCTAAGTTTCTGAACATTATGAGTGTCATGGTATTTTTCCAGAATATTCATGAGTTTAAATTTCGAATTTTGAATTTATTTGAAATTTTTGTGATTTATTTGAAGTTTATAGCATTTTATTGTAATTTTGAGTCCTTTTATGAACAATATTAAGAAATATGAGTTAATTATGGTCAAATAGTTAGTGGAGACTAATTTTGAGTCCTAAGAGGTTAGGGTAATTAACTTATGCATAAATATGATTTTATGTAATTTATTGTGATTTTATAAAGTTGAATCACGCAAATCCATAAAAACCGTTTAATATACGATATTGGCTCCTTAAAGGCGATTTAGCATAAAATTGGGCATGTTCATACATATTATAATGCTGCATTTTATTTATTATTGTCATAATTTTATTTTATGTAATTTTTGAATTATGTAATTTTACTTAGTATGGCCTTAGTTTTTAATTGGTATTACCCGAAATGTATGGGAATATCGATTCGGTTGTAATTTATTGTGATCTCGTATCACCGTTTTGTAATTTAATAGATTTATTTTATTTTAATTACAAATGTATAATAGGAAATTACGTAATTTGTTATGTAATTTATTTATTCCGGAGTTCTTGAAGACGGTGTCACTCAAGGAAGACGATACATAAAGATGGTGTTACCTCGAGATGCGTGCCAAAACCGAAGTTCAAGGGACCAATGGAGTTGGTTTCCGAATTTGTAATAGTTAATTAGATTTTCTATTTTAGGAAGGCCATACTAGGATTTATTTTATGCTTTGCATTTTATTTATATGTCGCATGCATCGCTAAATCGCCATAACTAAAACATGCATCATCTTTTTATCAAGTTTATCGACCGTGTCAATTACAATTATCGTAGTTCACCGCTTTAGTTCACTTAAAACGTGATAGATAATAAATTGACATGACCTCTCGCTAAAATAAACAATTGAGACTTAGCCTTACCAAATAGTAGAAACCATGAAAACCTATTTCGTGAGGGAGTGCACTCGGCCGGTACAAACCTTGTTACGTAGGGGAAGTGGGTGATAAATGTCTATCCACCGAATTCATGTTGATGAGGGTTTCATCGGCTACCCCGTGCCCAAGTTAATGTGAATTTGGATCATTGACACATTTATTCGAAATTTGGGTTGAACTCAACAAAAGTAATTGATAAGGGTTTCATCGGCTACCCCGTGCCCTTGTCGGATGTGTTTTGGGCTAAAGATAAAGGTTAATGTAATTTTATCGACCGAGAGTTCTAAAAGTAGCATCGATTAAAGAGTTATCCACCGAGTTATATTGATAAGGGTTTCATCGGCTACCCCGTGCCCAAGTTAATATGAATTTGGATCTCGGAATCATTTATCATAGTTGGGTAAGGTCACTATGTAAATGCTTTACTTGTTATTTACAAGTATTAATAAAATGATAAATGTTAAGTATTTCACTATTCCGTTATCATATTGTTCTATTTCTTTACCACAATTCATATACGATATCATTTCGTTTTTGATTCAAATCTCCATTAAAACATCGTAACTAAAGACAAATATGAATTTGCTTCTAAAACCTCAAATGAACCATTGCTAAGGATCTCTTGCAAAGAGTATAGATTAAAGTTATTCATTATCAAACAGGTTTTTGATTCTTGACTAACACATCTACTTACAATGAATTGTTTCTAATTTTGGTAATTAGATTTGTCGGAATTCCTAATTGACCAAAATAACGCAACCACTTCAATGAAAGTTTTTAAGACTAAAACGAACAAATGAAGAGTAATCTTCATGAATTCAATTTTGCTTCTCAAAGCAAAGACTCATTGAAATGAGTGGGAGCATTCTCTTAAACCGTTAAGATGGGACGAGGTTCAAGAAGTAAATGGAATTGATACAAGGTAATGTTAAAAGTAAAGTTATTGAGAATAACGATGCTAAACCTGTCAATCCCGACCAATAAAGTTTCCATTGTCTTAAATGTTGGACACAAGAAAGGAAACTACCCCAAATTATTGAAGAATCAACAAGTTAGTTGTGGGACATCTAATGGGATCTTCTTCTTTAAATGTTTATTTGATTAACATAAATCTTGCTAGAAATACTTCGTCAATATTAGAAACCAGTGGAGGTTTTCATCATTGTGTTCGGTACATAAGATGATTATATAAGATGATTATATTATGACGACTAGCATCAAATAATATCGAGAGATAGAGTCATTGTGTACTAAATCTAGTTTTCGGGTTTGGAGTTGTACTTAATTGTGACTATTAAGTGCATAAACTCTAAATAAGAATATAAACTTGTTAAGATACAAAAGAGGATTCACTTTTGTGACCCTATACACCACGATTTGATGTATGGCTAGCCCATTATCAAGGTGATTATATTCTAAACCAAACTAGAATGATATATCATGAAGATGATGCAAGACTCAAATTGGTAACCCAAGAATAAACCTTAAATTTTGGAATGATGAACGCAAAGAGTTATCGAGTACTCTTGAAACCATTAGATTGTTAATGGTATATGCGTATCTTGTATTCAAAGCAAGATATCTCGTGCCTTTTGGTTGTAAAGGAGATCGAGGTTGTAAATCATCGATCCAAAATAGGTTGATCATTTTCTTTTACCAACGATTTAAGTTGACGCTAATGTGTTCACTTAATAAGGTAAATAGAGAAATCTTTGAAGAAGTTTAAAGAGTTCAAGGAATCACGATTTAGTCGTGATGGGATTATCAAAGTGAAGACTTTGATATAAGCCAAAGGAAATGTGATATAGTGTCACAAATTAATCTCTCTTAACACGCATTATGGGATAATGTATGATTGGATAAGAATTCAAACGCTATTCGATAAGGTTTGGACTTCGATCAAGTTACTTTGAGTTACTTGATCCTTTTGGGGATTTTATCATTTTGTCTAGATTATTTTTCCACTAAATCGAATCATATGAGATATGAAATAGTAAGGGTTGCCGAAATAGTTTGTAAGTTTTCACAAGAAACAAATGCTCATTTTCCCTTTTCAATTATCACGAGTACGACGGGTTTGCGGCTCGTGAAGCTGTCTTTCTAAAATACAAGTTTATTTCTAGAAGACAGAGTGGGAGAAATTATTCAAAGAACCACAAAGAATGCCACAGAGAATGTTATGTCGCAAGAAACTTGTCTTTCTTGGCTACATGAGACGTTTTGTGTAAGACATTGTTTCTTCAAAACCTAGGAGGTTAAATTCATCACTTGTTAAAAATGATGAATTCATGCTACTTTTAAGAAAGTAAAGAGCTTATAACTTACAAAAGAAATTGTTTGATTCAAGTTGATTACTTTTAGAAAGTAATGAACATATGACTTACATAAGAGTGTTTAAGTCACAACTCAATACAAGGCTTAGAGCCATGAAAATCGGAAACAAAAGGGCTTGATTAGTGACAAAGGGTTTTGCACTAATAAAGAGAGATTTCAAAGCAATATTGGTTGCAAAGGGTTTTGCACTAATTGAAATGCTTAAGTCTATTTGGATCTTCTTAGGGATTGTGTTTCATTATGAGGATATGCATACAGCAAGTGAATCTAAAACCCACTTCTTCAATAGAAGGAATGTATTCAATACACGTCATGAGTTTTATAGATTCTTACAATCCTAAGATAATGTGAAACTTAAGAAAGGATCTTAAGTAGGACATCAATGAGTTGGAATCAACATTTTGATCATGTGATAAAACATTTCTCGATAAGTCGAGAAGTTGTGTTTATACATGGAGTTTAGTGGGAGTTACGGAAATTTTAATTTGTCCGATATGTGGATGACATATTGATCATTGAGAATGATTTAAGACTTTTGGAGTATTGAAATACATCTTTAATATCCGGATTTATGAAGATAAATCCACATGATATTAGCGTCAAATAAGAAGTCTTATGTTCATAAGATTCATGACTAAGTTCAATAAAATTGAACATATTTGATTGATTCCATTTGCTTCATTTGAATCAATTAAATGAGTAATGATGTATAACACTTCATATACTTTGAGTATGATGAATTGTTTTCAAAATCGATTTTAAGTAATCTTTACCAAGTAAGCAATAAAGATTACCATTAAGTGCTTGCAGAAGCATTAAGGAAGTAAAGAAAAGTGTTTTTGATGCAATTTTGTGTAAGAGTGTTACACAAGTGACAATTGACAATTGAGATTGCGCATGGTTTCCGACAAACCATAATCAAAACACATTAGGATGGTTAAGATACCATTGTGGCAATGTTAAATAAGAAGTAGATTTTCTAGAATCGTTCTAGGCAATAAAGAACTATGAGAGATATTTATAACGGAAATTGAGTACACTTGAAATCATGAGATGTGCAAGAAGGATGAGTCCCGCACACTGTGAAAACAGTGGGAGCTATTCTTAGGCTAAAGGGCCTATGTCTTGATTGGATCTCGACACGTACTCAGAAAGTTTTGTAATGCAAATGTATACATTACAAAGGAAAACGAGTATGTAGTAAGGTTGAGTAAGGTACAAGAAATTGATAAAACCTACTAACCAAAGCCTTCTCAAAGGCTAAACATGATGAGTCATGTCATTTCAATTGAATTGAAATGAACAACTACGTACAAGATCAAATTAGATTATAGAACATGAAATAGTAATCAGGCATTGACTATTCATATGTGATAATCGCATTTGTCGTTCGAGTTTTTTCTTTAAAACTCTTTTATTATACTTTGTTACATCCAAACGGGTTGTAGAGACAACATTGAACCTTGTTAAAGTGAACACGGATTAACATAGTATTCGCCCATAGTCACTTGTATGAGGTGACGTCTCGAAGTGACTAGAGTGTGATGCGATTGATGGCAAGTTCAAGTGCCATAGAGTCATGTGAGATGACTAGTCGATCAGATAGGCAGACTGTTAGGAACACTTTGTCGGGCAGTGACCGCTTATAGAGTTCTGGCAAATTTATAAAGCCTGGTCGTGGCGAGAGCTACTATAGTATTCTACTGAGTCGATTCTGTTGACTAAAGACTGTTCACCTAAGATGGCACAGTTTCAGATTAACTTTGATTTATGTTACTACGACCTTCGTAAATGGGGTCAAATGGGCATATTTTGGGTTATGATGGCTATGGCTAGTCGAAGGGAATAAGTGCGATAGGAATTGTCCACCCCCTTGTCAGGGTTAAAACAATATCTCAGGGCCACTCGAGGAGTAATGAACTGGAAATGCGTGGCCACACTCGGAAGGTATCCATGGTGGATAAATTCCGGTCAATCAGTTATTCTCCAGATCGAGGAAACCACTCTCGATATGATCACTTGCAAGTAACACCCGAAAGACACCTTGCATTGAGTGGGAGATAGTAATAGGACAAGAGAATTGGTGACGCACACTTGTCGAGGACAAGTGGGAGATTGTTGGGAAATGTGTCCTCAACAATAGTGCGATCACATGATTTAAATATCATTATTAAATCTCATACCAAGAATACGAAAGGGATGATACATTACATATATAGTCAATGGTCCACACATATCGGTAATGATTGGTCAAGGCTAGAGTTTGACATTACTGTCGTGCGACGGTGGTGACCAGTTAATCCCTTGAGGTCACACCTAAAGGACGATTCCCTTGATTGAAAAGGTTAATTAATTGTATACCGATACAGATTAATTAATTCCTTAAAATTGAACAATTCAATTTGTGAGAGAGAATATTGATATCTTATTGTAATGGGATTAAATAAGATTTATTTTAGTAAATAAAATGCTTTATTACTAAAATTGTTTATTATTTGAGAACCAATAAAGATAAGAATGAATGGTTGATTATAATTACAAGATATTGTGAATTATAATTATATGACCCATTTTATTTATGTGATCAAGTATCACTAGTCAATTTGTTGAATGTAATTTGATTAATTTATAAAATGATATTTATGTGATAAATATGCATTTAATTAATTAGTAACATGTATCATACTACATGTGACATATTGTGTGACAAATGACAAATTGACAATAATAAACTGGTAGTCCATTTTATATAGATGGACCGAAATAAGAGTGTAAAGGAAGTTAGTGGGTGAATTATTTTATGAGATAAAATAAGCTAATAATCACTAACCTACAACTAGCCTTACAAGCCTAAGGTATAGAAAAGAACAAAATGAAAAGTGAAGGACCATATATTGGTCCTTTTGCCTCACCCAAACCGTGTGGCCTCTCTACTAATTGGAGGGCTTTTGTTCTTTATCATTATCACACTCTACCATTCAAAACACATGCAAAATGTTCATGTTTTATTTCTCTCTTTAATCTTCATCAAAAAGGATGAATTTTTGATCCAAATTTGTTCAAAAGATTACTAAAAATTATCAATGTAATATATGAGTATTAGTAATCAATTTTAAGGTAAACCACAATATAAATATCTAGTACATATTAGTTTGTGGGTTTAAGGGATTGTCTTGGGTGCTACTAATTGGAGGGCTTCTATTTTGAGGTCATGTATGTTCATCCAATATTGGAAACTCAAGAACTAACAAAAAGGAGATCTTGTTGGTGCCCAAATAGCCGAAATTCATATGGTGAGAAAATGTTTTCTTATCTTCTTTTATTTTAGTTTGCATGCATAAGATCTAGAATTTATTTTATGAATAAATAAATTTGAAACATATAAGAATATGTTGCATAATGAGATATAGATTTCTAACAGTCCACACATATCGGTAATGATTGGCTGACTAGAGTTTGACATTACTGTCGTGAGACGGTGGTGATCAGTTGATCCCCTTAGGTCATACCTAAAGGGTAACATTCTTAATTGATCATTTAATTGATCGTATGACGATACGGGTTAATTAAATTACTTAAAATTGACGGACGATTTTGGAAGTTATATTTACGTGTCTCATTGTAATTTGATTAAATAAGATACGGTCTAAGTAATCGAATTGTTTTATTACTTAGATGAAATTATTGTTTAAGGAAACAATTG